>NW_004444145.1:384415-402213 GCF_000243295.1 Trichechus manatus latirostris
CCTCGGAGGTAACTTCACCACTGAGCTAAAAGGGTGTCTGGGGGCCATACTCTCGGGGTTTCTCCAGTCTCCTTTAGGCCAGTAAATCTGGTCTTTTTTTGTGAGCCATCAAAGAGGTTTTTTGTTTGTTTTTTTCCCCCATGTGTAAACCTTTTGTTACTTCATAATAGCAGTCTCAAGCAATACTTGTCTTTTTGTGATTGACTTATTTCCCTCAGCAAAATGCCCTCCAGATTCATCCATATTGTGAGATGTTTCCAGGATTCGTCATTATTCTTTAATGTTTCGTAGTATTCCATTGTGTGTATGTACCACAGTTTGTTAATCCATTCATCTGTTGATGGTTGCTTCCTCCTTTTTGCTATTGTGAATAATGCTGCAATGAACATGAGTATGCATGTATCTATTTGTGTCATGGCTCTAATTTCTTTAGGGTATATACCTAGGAATGAAATTGCTGGATCATATGGTATTTCTGTTTCTAACTTTTTGAGGAAGCACCGTACCATTTTCCACCAGCAGTGTATAAGAATTCCAATCTCCCCACATCCTCACCAACATTTGTTATTTTCTATTTTTTTGATTAGTGCCAGTAATGTCAGGGTGAGATGGTATCTCATTGTAGTTTTGATTTGTGTCTAATTGCTAATGATCTTGTGCATTTCTTCCTATGTTTGTTAGCAGCCTGAATGTCTTCTTTGGTGAAGTGTCTGTTCCTTGGATTGTTTGTCTTATTTTGTTGAGGTGTTGAAGTTTTCTATACATTTTAGAGATTAGAACCTTGTCGGATGTCGTAGCCAAATTTTTTTTCCCAATCTGTAGGTTCTCCTTTTACTCTTTTGGAGAAGTCTTTTGTTTAATTTTTAGAAGATCCCATTTATCTAGTTCATCTTCTGCTGTGTGTGCGTCTTTAGTTATGTTTGGTATTCTATTTATCCCATATATTAGGGCTGCTAGCATTGTCCTTAATTTTTCCTCCATGATTTTTATAATTTTAGGTTTTGTATTTAGATCTTAGATCCATTTTGAGTTAATTTATGTGTATGGATCCTATTTCATTTTTCTACAGATAGATACCCAATTTTGCCAGCACCATTTGTTGAAGAAACTGTTTCTTCCCCATTTGATAAACTTTGGTGCTTTGTCAAAGATCAGCTGTCCATAGGTGGATGGATTGACATCTGGATTCTCAATTCTGTTCCATTGGTCTATGCGTCCATTGTTGTACCAGTAGCAGGCTGTTTTGACTACCATGGCTATACAGTAGGTTCTGAAATCAGGTAGTGTGAGGCCTCCTACTTTGTTCTTCTTTTTCAATAAAGCTTTACTTATTTGAGGCCTCTTACCCTTCCATATAAAGTTAGTGATTAGTTTTTCCATCTCGGTGAAGAATGCTATTAGAATTTGGATCAGGATTGCATTATATCTACATATTGCTTTGGGCAGTATTGACATTTTTACAATGTTAAGTCTTCCTATCCAAAAACATGGTATATTTTCCCATTTATGTAGGTCGCTTTCGGTTTCTTGCAATAGTGTTTTGTAGTTTTCCTTGTATAGTCTTTTATGTCCCTGGTTAGATTATTTCCTAAGTATTTTATCTTTTGGGGGTTGTTGGAAATGGTATTGTTTTCCTGATTTCCTTTTCACAGTTCTCTTTGTTGATATAGAGAAATCCAACTGATTTTTGTATGTTGATCTTGTATTCTGTTACTTTGCTGAATGCTTCTATTCATTCCAATAGCTTTCTTGTGGAGGCCTTAGGATTTTCTGTGTATAGGATCATATTATCTGCGAATAGGGATAGTTTTACTTCTTCCTTACCAATGTGGATGCCCTTTATTTCCTTTTCTTGCCTTATTGCTCTCGCTAGGACTTCTAATACAGTGCTGAATAAGAGTGGGGATAAAAGGGCATCCTTGTCTGGTTCCTGTTCTCAGGGGGAATGCTTTCAAATTCTCTCTGTTGAGGATAATGTTGGCTGTTGGTTTTGTATAAATTTATTATGTTGAGGAATTTCCCTTCTCTTCCTATTTTGTTGAGAGTTTTTATCAGGAATGAGTGTTAGACTTTATCAGATGCCTTTTCTGCATCAATTGATATGATCATGTGATTCTTTTCCTTTATTTTATTTATGTGGTGGATTCTGTTGATTGATGTTCTAATGTTAAGCCAACCTTGCATGCCTGGTATAAATTCCACTTGGTCATGATGTATTATTTTTTTGATATGCTGTTGAATTCTATTGGCTAGGATTTTGTTGCGGATTTTTGCATCTATATTCATGAGGGATATTGGTCTGTAGTTTTCTTTTTTAGTGATGACTTTGCCTGGCTCTGGTATTAGGGTTATGCTGGCTTCATAGAATTGATTCGGGAGTATCCCTTCCTTTTCTATGTTCTGGAATAGTTTGAGTAGAATTGATATCATCTCCTCTCTGAATATTTGATAGACTTCTCCAGTGAAGCCATCTAGACTGGGTCTTTTTTTGTTGGGAGTGTTTTTTATGACTCCTTCAATTTCTTCTCTTGTTATGGGTCTGTTAAAATTTTCTACCTCGGTTTGTGTTAGTTTAGGTAGGTGGTGTGTTTCTAGAAATTTGTCCTGATTAAACTAAGAAAAAAAAAGATAAAGCAAGCAAATAAAATGGCGAAGATGATATAAAGTTGTTTAACGATTGCATGGAAAAAAGGCTCTGGGCCAGATAATTATTTTTTTTTTCTGTACTTCAGGTGAAGGCTTACAGAACAAATAGTTTCTCATGAAACAGTAGTACACATATTGTTTTATGACATTGGTTAACAACCCCACAACATGTCAACCCTCTAACTTCTCAACCTTTTTTTTGGGTGAAAATACACATAGCCAAAGATACACCATTTCAAAATTTCTACATGCACAGTTCAGTGACATTCACTACACTCTTCCAATTGTGCTGCTACTCTCACTTAAGATGAAGGCTTACAGAACAAAATAGTTTCTTATTTAACAGTTACTACACATGTTGCCCTATGACAATGGTTAACAATCTCACAACACATCAACAATATCCTTACTCAACCTTGGGTTCCCTATCACCAGCTTCCTTCTCCCCTTCTGCCTGCCTTCTGGGCCAGATAATTTTGATGGGAATTTTTTTTTTCCCAAACTTTTAAGACACAAATAATTCCATTTATAAAAGCACAGAAAGCAGTGAAAATAAACAATAAATTTTATAATACTAACACAAACTGATACAATGACATAAAAAATAATTCAGAATATAGTACAAATGAAGAAGCCATGACCAATCGTAAGAGCAAACTTCGAAAGATAGAAGCAGTTCAAGGCCAAAACTGTAGCAAGAAGACCTCCAAATCCTACTTTAATCACAGACTGCATCTGTGCCCCTGTATCTCCTGTTATAATGAATGAATGGTCCATACACGTATTAAGACCAATCCCTTCACCTGTGCCCCAGGTCATATCCCTTCTTGCCACTCCAATAATTCTTCTCACTCTCTTACATCAATTTTCTATCTCTGCTCATTCCTGTATGCATACAAATGTGCTATAATTTCTTCCATCTTAAACAAAACCACAACTCCCTATTTTCCTGCCACCCATACAGCAGAATTCCTAGAAAGAATTTTCTATACTCACTGTCTCCAATTTTTCTTCTGCCATTCTCTCTTAAAGCCACCCCAACCAGGCTCTTCCCCAACACCGCTCCACTAAAACTGCTTTTATCCAGTCACCAATGACTTATATGTAGCTAAATTAAAAGATAAACTCTTAGTTCTCATCTTAACAGTAACAGTAAAGTGCAACAGAGCACAGATGGTTCTGAATCCTGGTACTGCTGAGGTTGCTTGCCATATATGGTCAGCTGGGAAGGATTTGAACCTGTGGACCATAATGGGGAACCCTTCCATTACTCTGGAACTGGTTTGAGAAATTCACAGGAAGGTGGGATTATGGATAAAATGCAGCATCGTATCTGTCTTCTAGCAAGCCCGCATAACCACCTTGCTTACCCCAGTCTTAACCCCAATTCCTGTGTTGATTAATTTAAGGAACCCACAGTTTCTGATTGTTTACTCTTAGTTGGAAAAACCAAAGGATCTTGCAGAACTCTCATTTGTAATTCACCCTTGTCTCTAGACCTATTCCCTAGCCCCAGTTTCTTTCCGGCTGTTTCACCTTGTTAATTACATTCTATCAGGTGGCCTCACCCTTTTCTGTCCACCTGCTCTTCCACTTCAGCTAAGTAGTTTCTCATGCTCCAATCAGCCACATTCTTCTCTGGCCCCTGAGCTAGGGCTTTAACAGCAGCTATAAAAATGAACCTATTGATATTCACACTCTTCATTCAAAACACTATTACCGTCATGATATTTTTCAGTCATTCACAAAGTTGCTTTGAAGAAAGACAGGTTTTTTTTTTTTCTCCTAGAAGGTGTGAGTGTATTAACATTCAACTCAAAGGGCCCACTCAATCTTTCCTTATTACAGTCATAATGAAAACTCACAGAGGTGAGTCAACACATGAAATCAAACATTCTGCCAGTCACTGCCTCCTTCCTTTATTTTCCACCTGATAAAAAGCCAAAATAGAGAGTCAAAATGGGGGAGGGGCAGCATACTTTGGTCTATCCTCAACTTCAATAACTCGGTTTTATCAGATGCCCAAAGTGTTCAAGTGCAAGGGGGCTAGCTCACACTACCCAAATTTACCATGCCCCAGTTTCCTCACTTGTAAATGAAGATAACGCCTCCCTTAGATTTTTTTTATGAAGACCTACCACATAGATAAAAGGAGCCCTGGTGGCACAATGGTTAAGCTTCTGGCTGCTAACTGAAGGGTGGGCAGTTCAAACCCACTCCTCAGGAGAAAAGATTACAGCATAGGAAACCCTATGAGGCGGTTCTACTCTGTCCTATATGGTCGCTATGAGTCAGAATCAGCTCAACAGCACACAACAAGCACGTAGATCACCAGATCTTTCTCCCATGGAGTGGCTGCGTGCCAGGGTATCTGCTTCTGTAAAGATTACAGCCAAGAAAACCCCATGAGGAAGTTCTGCTCTGTCACACGGGACGGCACCCAACAACAACAACAACAAGCACCCAGAACTATACGACAGTCATTGTGGAAAAAGTTATAAATTTCAAGTGTAGTTTACTACTTACATATGGAATATATACCTTTCCTATGACTGGAATATTTTTGTCCGTTAGCTAAGACCAAAAAAAAAGCAGTCAAGAAATCAAACGGCGTATTGCATTGGGCAAATCTGCTGCAAAAGACCTAAAGTGTTGAAAAGCAAAGATATCACCTTGAAGACTAAGGTACACCTGACCCAAGCCATGGTGTTTTCAGTCGCCTCATATGCATGTGAAAGCTGGACAATGAATAAGAAAGGCCGAAGAAGAAGTGACACTTTGAATTATGGTATTGATGAAGAATATTGAATATACCATGGACTGCCAAAAGAACCAACAGATCTGTCTTGGAAGAAGTACAGCCAGAATGCTCCTTAGAAGCAAGGATGGCGAGACTACATCTCACATACTTTGGACATGTTATCAGGAAGGATCAGACCCTGGAGAAGGACATCATCCTTGGTAAAGTAGAGGGTCAGCGAAAAAGAGGAAGACCCTCATCAAGATGAATTGACATAGTGGCTGCAACAATGGGCTCAAGCATAACAACGATTATGAGGATGGCATAGGACTTAACAGTGTTTCGTTCTGTTGTACTTAGGGTCGCTATGAGTCAGAACTGACTGGACGGCACCTAACAACAACAATAACAGCCAAGACATTCTTGCAAGGATAGGGTACATGGAAAACAATATTTTTAACCATAGATCCTTGAGGAGGCTGGCTGGCTTCAAAGGATATTTCATCCAGGCCCTGAAATAACCTAGGCAATTATAGCTGCACGTAGGATACCCGTAACTGATGATGAGAACGCTCATGTCCACGTGTCAGTAGATTCCTGCCCCTCCCAGACTTACCCTTCCTGATCCTAATACCGGTTGCCCTTTCAGGTTCAGCCCAGCATCCAGAGTTTGTTCAGTTTATACCAGGATCTCTAGAGTGCCTAAGCTTTCCCTTGTCTGTCCTGCCCAGGGCAACACAGCACTGTCCTTTCTTTTGCTGAATCAATCTCACCATCTGCTTTGAACCCTGATCTCCTATCTATCCACTCTTAGTTTCATACCCGGACACTCATCTTAGTGACTCAATTTCAGACAAATTCCCTCTAATCTAGCCATTTGCTGAGACACGCCCTTGCCTTGCATGAAAACCCTAGGTCAAGCTAGATCTCACCGTAACACAAGTCTAGGCACTCAGAACCAACAGGTGTTTCAGAGGCAAATCAATGGGAGTGGGTGGTAGGAAGAGATTATGCTTGTTTTTGATCCAAGACAATTGATGATTCGATGACCTCTCCCTGCCAGACTCTCCACAGACACACTTGATCTCCCAGATCTAACATCCAAAAGGCCTTGCTCCAGTTTCCTCCACTGCTGCCCTTATCATTCCCTTTCCCAGAGGAATTCATTCCTCCGAGTTGTTCTTCCAGTTCCAAATGAAGCTCCTCAAAGAAAGGCTAAACCCCAAGTCTTTGGTAAAAGCTGAGCACATCTCCCTTATGTTCTCATTTTCTGGAGCCTGTCAGAGGACACAATAGGTGTCCTCCACCCACCCCCCACCCCGCCACCCCCCAATGGATGGCCTCTGCTCAATCTCCTACATCTCCTGGCCTCTCTGAGCAGCCTGTTTGGTGGCCCACCTGGTTCAGAGACAGCTGGGGATGCCATTCTCGTACTCCAGCAGAGGGCAGTATCGTTCTAGCTTTTCAAACAAGAGTATGGCTAGCAAAAGAATGAACTGGCCAGAGCCTCTGAGCCCCTCTGCCTTTCCGAATTGATACCAGCTGCCCTTGAGTCTTTTCAGAGTAGAACTGCACTCCGTAGAGTTTTCAATGGCTGATTTTTCAGAAGTAGATCTCCAGGCCTTTCTTACAAGTCATGTCTGGGTGGACTCAAACCTCCAATTTTTCAGTTAGCAGCCAAGCATGTTAACTGTTTGCACCACCCACGGACGCCTACCAAATGGATTTAAAAAAAAAAAGATTGACATCGAGTCAATTCCAACTCATAGCGACCCTACAGGACAGAGTAGAAATGCCCCATAGGATTTCCAAGGCTATAATCTTTACAGAAGCAGACTGCCATGTCTTTCTCCTGCGGAGCAGCTGGTGGGTTCGAACCACTGACTGTTCGGTTAGCAGCCAAGCCCTTAACCACTGCACCACCAGGGCTCCACCAAATGGATAGACCTACAGAAGTTCTAGAAATGTACCTTGGGAAACACCCATACTGTCTTGTAGCTACTGCAGACACCAGTCTCCTATCTCCACTTGAAACCAGAAGGAGAAGGGTACTCAGGATACTCACAGCTACAATCCGCCGAAGCCTAGGAGTGGGTCCACCTTCAGGCTGGGTAACTGTTTATACTGCAGCAGACAGGCCACTTTTCCCACAGAGGCTCAGCCCTTCCCCACTGGCCTTTCCCAGTGAGACTGGTCAAATCCACTGGCAGAATGGCCCACCAGGTTCCAGTCCTCTCTGTTCCTCAGATACTGGCCATAGGAAATGATATTCCACATTTAAGTGGAGCTCAGGGAGGCAGGTTTCTGCCCCTGGAGTAAGGTAACGATGGGCTGGTCATGTCCCCCACCCAACTCAAGGCTGCCTTTGGGTGAGAGACACCCTTGACAAGACCCCCCATTGGGCTGTACACAGGGGAGCCCGTCAAGAGGCTGGTTCTATTAGTCCACGTTTCCGCTTAGTCCTTGGTCTTTCCTGGGAGCCCTGATTAGGTTATTTCAAAAGAGGTAGTTTAGCATGGCCTTTGGAGTCAGACTTCTTGTTGTTAGGTGCCATCAAGTCGGTTCAGACTCATAGTGACCCCATGTGCAACAGCATGAAGCACTGCCTGGTCCTGCGCCATTCTCACAATCATTGTTATGCTTGAGCCCATTGTTGCAGCCACTACGTCGGTCCATACTGAAGCGTCTTCCTCTTTTTTGCTGACCCTCTACTTTACCAACATGATGTCCTTCTCCAGGGACTGATCCCTCCTGACAACATGTCCATCGTTGCTTCTAAGGAGCATTCTGGCTGTACTTCTTCCAAGACAGATTTGTTGGTTCTTTTGGCAGTCCATGCTGTATTCAATATTCTTCACCAGCACCACAATTCAAAGGCGTCAGTTCTTCTTCGGTCTTTCTTATTTATCATCCAGCTTTCGCATGCATATGAGGCTATTGAAAACACCATGGCTTGGGTCAGGTGCACCTTAGTTTTCAAGGTGACATCGTGGCTTTTCAACACTTTAAAGAGGTCTTTTGCAGCAGATTTGCCCATCACAATGCATCATTTGATTTCTTGACTGCTGCTTCCATGAGTGTTGATTTTGGATCCAAGGAAAATGAAATCCTTGACAACTTCAATCATTTCTCCGTTTATCATGACGTTGCTTATTGGTCCAGTTGTGAGGATTTGTGTTTTCTTTATGTTGAGGTGTAATCCATACTGAAGGCTGTGGTCTTTGATTTTCATCAGTGAGTGCTTCAAGTCGTCTTCACTTTCAATAAGCAAGGTTGTGTCATCTGCATAATGCAGGTTGTTTATGAGTCTTCCTCCAATCCTGATGCCCTGTTCTTTTTCACATAGTCCGGTTTCTTGGATGATTTGCTCAGCATACAGATTGAATAGGTATGGTAAAAGGATACAGCCCTGGTGCACACCTTTCCTGACTTTGAACCATGCAGTATCCCCTTGTTCTGTTTGAACAGCTGCCCCTTGATCTAAGTACAGGTTCCTCATGAACACAATTAATTGTTCTGGAATTCCCATTCTTTGCAGTGTTATCCACAATTTGTTATGATCCACACAGACAAATGCCTTTGCATAGTCAATAAAACACAGGTAAACATTCTTCTGGTATTATCTGCTTTCAGCCAGAATCCATCTGACATCAGCTATGATATCCCTGGTTCCACGTCCTTTTCAGAATCCAGCTTGAATTTCTGGCAGTTCCTTGGATACACTGCTGCAGCCTCTTTTGCATAATCTTGAGCAAAATTTTACTTTCATGTAGTGTTAATGATATTATTCAATAATTTCTGCATTCTGTTGGATCACCTTTCTTGGGAATAGGCATAAATATGGATCTCTTCAGTCAGTTGGCTAGGTAGCTGTCTTCCAAATTTCTTGGCATAGACAAATGAGCACTTCCAGCACTGCATCCATTTTGTTGAAACATCTCAATTGGTATTCCATCAATTCCTGGAGCCTTGTTTTTCTCCAATGCCTTCAGCGCAACTTAGACTTCTTACTTTAGTACTGTGATGGTTAAGATTGTGTGTCAGCTTGGCTGGGCCATGATTCTCAGTGTTTTAATGTGATCACTTTCATGACTGAATATGCTGTGAGTAGCCAATCAGATAAAAGAGAGTTTCCTTTGGGGTGTGGCCTGCATCTGAATATAAGCCAGATGTTCTGGCTTTTTGCTCACTCTGGATCCTGCAGCTGCATCCTGTTCATCTCACCTCCGGTTCTTGGGACTTCAGCTGTTGGCTTATCTGCCAAACTTGGGATTCGTCAATCTTCACAGCCTGTGGACAGAGCCCTGCTCTCTGACCTGCCCATCTTGGGTTGGCCAGTCCCTGCAGCTACATGAATCAGGAGAAACCCTGTGGTCTTGCCTGCCAGTCTTGGAATTCATCGACCTTCACAGCCCGTGAGCGGGAGCCCTGCTCACCAACCTGCTGATCTTGGGCTCACCAACTGTGGCTGTGTGAAATGGGAGAGGCCTCTACCCTGATCCATGGACTTGGGACGTTCTAGTCTCCACAATCGCATGAGCTGTTTCCTTGATATAAATCTCTCTATATATATGTTTGTATGCTTTACTAGTTTTGCTTCTCTGGAGAACCCAGCCTAAGACAAGTACCATTGGTTCCTGATCATATGCTACCTCCTGAAATGGTTGAACGTTGACCAATTCTTTTAGTATAGTGACTCTGTAGATTCCCCCCATCTTCTTTTGAGGCTTCATGCATCAATATTTTCCCCATAGAATCCTTCAGTATTGCAACTCAAGGCTTGATTTTTTTCTTCAGTTTTTTCAGCTTGAGAAATACCAAGTGAGTTTTTCCCTTTTGGTTTTCTATCTCCAGGTCTTCGCACATGTCATTATAATACTTTACTTTATCTTCTCGAGCTGCCCTTTAAAGTCTTCTGTTCAGCTCTTTTACTTCATTATTCCTTTCTTTTCACTTTAGCAACTGTACATTCAAGAGCAAGTTTCAGAGTCTTCTGACATTCATTTTGGTCTTTCCTGTCTTTTTAATGACCTCTTGCTTTCTTCATGTATGAGGTCCTTGATGTCATTTCTACAACTGCTTGGGTTAAAATCATAGCTCTGCCATATGCTAGTTATGTGACCTCAGGTAAACTACTAAACTCTGTGCCTCTGTTTCCCCATTTGTAAAATAAGGATAATAATAGTACCTACCTTGTAGAGCTGTGCCAAGCACATTCAATAAGTATTAGTTATTTTTATTATTTCCTAGAAAATCCACATACTCCATCAGTAGTCTGTAGCCTGTACTTTCTAAGTCCTTCTATTGTCTCGTTCAGAATCCTGAACAAGTGCACCACTTTGAGGAAGATATTTTTGGACATGGAGGCAAAGGAACTGTCCCCATATGGAAAATGTGCCCTGGAGATTGTTCTGGTTCCCTGGGCTCATGCTCCTGATTAGCATGTCCACTTCCTCCCAAAGTACTAACAATTTCCTTGCATCAGGGAAGACAATAAGTACAAGGAAACCTTCCAAATGTACTTCAGCCTATTTCAGTACATCTTAATGCTCCAGCCAACTTCAAGGATTAATGCCCAACATCTAATATGATCTCATTTTTTATATACAATACCATAACATTTTTTCTCAAGCTGACCTTGCATGAATGTCCAGTCAGGGTGGTATTACTGTGCTTGCAGCAACACCAACCCTAAGACAACTGCAAGTAATATGCGTTTGATATTATCACCACTATGTTCCAGGCATCCAGAACTGCCAGGCAGATGCCCTAAACTGGAAGTCAGAATTCTGGAAACAGATGAAGTAGACCTATTCTAAAAATTCTTCAACCTAAAAATACTGTCACTAGTCAGCCCCAGTTCCAACAAACAGAGGCAGTGGGCAAAGCAGTGGATAACTAAGAATATGTCACCACCCCCTGGGAAGCCTATAATACTAAGAAACCTACACCATTAAGTTGGATGGGTGGAAGATCCACTCAAGTACTTTTACACCATGTCAGACGTTATTCATGGTCCATTCAAAGCATTACAGGTGGCCTTTAGTATGGCAGCCCCCAATTTATGGCCCAGTTCTAGAAAAGTTGCACAGGGCATTTCATATCTATTTACCACCAAAAACCATACGGATCATGGTATTAACTGGGTTGGTGAAGAACCTCCGTTGTACCAACAAAATGATGGATTCATCTACCTTGGTACAGTGGAGTTTGCCTATAAAGAATTCACTGCATCCCTCCACCCAGAACAAGCCCTTTTACGGCAGCTGTGGCATGATTTTTACCTGCCCTCCCCCACCACCATCCTTCACCTAGATGCCTTCCAAACCTTGGCAGCTTTGGGAAGCTATGAGTTATCAAGAATATATTCCAGCTTGCCAAAAAGTGATGCAAGGAGTATGCCAACTGGTGCTTGATTTAGGAGGAAGACCTTCAGGTGGGTGATACTGTCCAACATACTTCCAAGCACACAGTAACCATCCTTGTGGGATGCTGGTCACCTTCTATTTGGAAACTGAGATCATAGAGAACATCAGCTGGCTGCACCCTTAAATATCCTTAGTCTGAAGCCTGAGGACCAGATAAAAAGCTCTCCATCACCTAACCTCAGACCAGCCAGATGCTTAGTTATGTGACCTTGGGCAAACTACTAAACTTGTCTGTGCCTCTGTTTCCCTATTTGTAAAATAAGGATAATAATAGTACCTACCTTACAGGGTTGTGTCAAGTATATTCAATAAACATTAGGTAAAACATCAAATACATGGAAACTGAACACCACCTTCCTCAAAAACTACTGGGTTATAGAAGAAATTAAAGATGGAATAAAGAAATTCACAGAATCAAATGAGAATGAAAACACATCCTACCAGAACCTTTGGGACACAGCAAAAGCAGTGCTCAGAGGTCAGTTTATAGCAATAAATGCACACGCACAAAAAGGAAGAAAGGGCCAAAATCTAAACATTAACCCTACAACTGGAACAAGTAGAAAGAGAGCAGCAAAAGAAGCCCTCAGGCACCAGAAGAAAGGAAAGAGTAAGAATTAGAGCAGACTTAAATGAAATAGAGAATAGAAAAACTGTTGAAAGTGTTAACAAGACCAAAAGCTGGTTCTTTGAAAAAATCAACACAAGTAAGAAACCACTGGCCAAACTGACAAAAGAAAAACAGGAGAGGAAGCAAATAACCTGAATAAGAAATGAGATGGGCGATACCACAAAAGACCCAACTGAAATTAAAAGATTCAGAACAGAATATTATGAAAAATGTGCTCTAACAAATTTGAAAACCTAGAGGAAATGGACAAATTTCTAGAAACTCACTACCTACTTAAATTAACACATACAGAAGTAGAACAATTAAATTAACCTATAACAAAAGAAAAGATTGAAAAGGTAATTTAAAAACTCCCAAAAAAAACAAGCCCTGGCCCTGACGGTTTCGCTGGAGAATTCTACCAAACTTTCAGAGAAGAGTTAACACCACTACTACTAAAGGTATTTCAGAGCATAGAAAAGGATGGAATACTCCCAAACTCCTTCAATGAAGCCAGCATAACCCTGATACCAAAACCAGGTAAAGACACCACAAAAAAAAAATTACAGACCAACATCCCTCATGAACATAGATGCAAAAATCCTCAACAAAATTCTAGCCAATAGACTTCAACAACATATCAAAAAAATATTTCACCATAATCAAATGGGATTTATACCAGGTATGCAGGGGTGGTTCAACATTAGAAAAACAATCAATGTAATCCATCACATAAATAAAAGACAAGAACCACATGATCTTATCAATTGATGCAGAAAAGGCATTTGACAAAGTCCAACACCCATTCGTGATAAAAACGCTCAACAAAATAGGAATAGAAGGGAAATTCCTCAACATAATTAAGTCCATTTATACAAAGCCAAGAGCCAACATCATCCTAAATGGAGAGTCAGAACCCAAATTCTAGGAAAAAGACCAGACTTAATGGTTTGACTGAGACTGGAGGAACCCCGGAGACATGGCCCCTGGACTCTCTGTTAGCCCAAAATTAAAACCATTCCCAAGGCCAACCCTTCAGACAAAGATTAGACTGGACGATGGGACATAAAATGATACTCGTGAAGAGTGTGCTTCTTAGCTCAAGTAGGTACATGAGACTAAATGGGCAGCTCCTGACTGGAGGCAAGATGAGAAGGCAGAGAGGGTCAGAAGCTGGTTGAATGGACGGGGGAAATCCGGGGTGGAAAGGAGCGTGCTGTCACGGTATAGGGAGAGCAACTAGGGTCACATAACAATGTGTGTATAAATTTTTGTATGAGAAACTAACTTGAATTGTAAACTTTCACTTAAAGCACAATAAAAACAGTAATAAGTAAACATTAGCTATTTTTATCTCCTAGAATTTCCACATATTCTACTTTACATCAGGTCCCACTGCCCAGTAGGAATATGCTCTTGTTCTTTATCTTCGGTCTACATCTATTTGGCCATGAACATTCTGCCACCCTCACCTAGCCCAAAGTGAAATGACCAAGCTCAAATGACACTGCTTCCAGGAACTGGCCCCTCATGGCTATAACCTGTGGTAAAGTACAAATCAGCCCTCCGGTTCAGTCCACGCTTCCAGAACCCTATATTCTGACCAGGGCTTTAATACCATCACCCCTCCAAGTCCTCAACTGTCATGGGTGGGGATTCAAACAGGGCCCAATCTGGTAGTGTCATTATCCTGGATAGAGAATGTTAAAGGAGATGTTGATTGGAGGGCAAAAGGGAGGGAGGAAGGATAGAGATGATGAATGAGTGGGACTAAGCCAGGAAGAAGGAGAACAAGCAGGAGCTGGGGAAGAACTCCAGAATAGAAGTGGCATCCCCCCACTCCACCAGAGATGAGTCAGCACTCTTCAACAAACAACTTCCAGAGAGAATGGCAAACTCTGATTCAATTTCTGACAAGCATCAGTAACCAAGAGAAAAAATCTTGGTTTTAAAAATCTGAGGGAATGGGACAGAGCTGCTGCTTTATGAAAACAGAAGGGAGGCACTGAAAATATCATCTGCAGAGCTGGATTTTAATCTGCATCTGCAACTGGCTGGAGGAGAGGGCAAGGGGCCTAGCCCCTTTCTGGCTTGAGTGATGAATGGTTGAAAGGAACAGCCATCCAGTCACCCCGGACAGAAATGTTAGAGCCACCCAAGACAGCTCCTTTTCTCACCCCCTCACCAAGTCATGCTCTTCTGTGTTTTAATTTTTTCTCAAACCCATCCACTCTTGTTCAGGATTCTAAGATACAAGCTAAACCTAGCCTGTTTAGGCAGAACATGAATTTATTAGGCGTATATTGGGGAATACATAAAAGCTACGAGGCATGGAGAACAGAGCTTGGTGGACAGTAACCAGAAACAATGCTCAGAATCATGCTACAGATCTGGTCTGCACAGACACTACTGATTCAGTGCTGTGGTGGGCACTGCTGGCACCAGGGACACTGGGCTTTTGATGCTGCCCTGGAAAAAAGATGCAACTTCATTGCTGCCACTTCCCATCACTAGAAAAAGACTTTACCTGGTCCCTGCTGCTTTGCAACCTCATCTTTTATTCAAAATCTGGAGTAGATGTGTTTGATTGGCCTAGTCAAAACTCTTTGCCCATGCCCAAGGTACAAGACAGGCTGGGTAAGGAAAAGATGGTCTTTTCAGCTTCTATAGTGTACAGGTGTTGCCTTTTAAGAGGGGATTCCCAAATGTCATAAGGGGGTTCAGATGCTAGGTAGACATTGCACTACCTTTCCAGCCCCAGCCCCTACCCCTCTACACTTCACCAAAGTCAGTGGACTCCAAGTCAATAGCAGGCTCTCTGATGCCTTTCTAATGCTTCTAGCACAGTTACACTGGTGCCTGAAATGTTATTCCTGATACTACTCTGTCCCATGAACTCCTTCTTACTTATCTTCCAAGACTTAGCTCAAACAACTTCCCCTGTTAGACCAGTTGAAGCTTTGCATGTTGATCCCATGAAAGGAGTGTCCACCAAGGGACCTTTTTTACCTACACCAATCCTGTGTATCTGGCCAATATCCTGATTCCAGCAGTTGGCCCCTGAAAACTCAGGAGTCGGGGAGGAGCAAGAGTTGGATGAGTGAGGGCTTGTGATCACTGGGCTCTCCCTCCTTCCCCTCTGTCACAGGCTTTTGATTTGACTCCTGAGCTCCTGA
This sequence comes from Trichechus manatus latirostris, assembly GCF_000243295.1. Taxonomy (NCBI): domain Eukaryota; kingdom Metazoa; phylum Chordata; class Mammalia; order Sirenia; family Trichechidae; genus Trichechus; species Trichechus manatus. Next base: position 400,016 of record NW_004444145.1, read on the forward strand.
GAACAGGATGCATGTGAGTGGCTAGGGGAGAGCTCTGCCATGTGCCTGGTTGGCTTGGGAGACCAGGGAATCATAGAATCCTATAATCCCATTTGCCAAATACTCAGAGCAAGTCTGCTCTCATTTCAGAGCAGAAGGAGCCTACTAGGCTTCCCGCCATTATCTCAGAAGATGGGAATTATTCCGTGCACCAGAACAGCCACCTAAAATACCATGAAGCTGTACGGAAGGTGTTGTTAAAGACATGTAAGTACCTTGGAGTGGGCACCATGCTGGGGGCAGGACAGATATGTCTGAGTTTGTAAAGAATGGCTCGGATATGATGGGGCATGGTTATAGGGCAGAGAAAAAGTCAGAGCCAGAAGGAGAGGATGAGAAGAGGAAGAAAGACTTGAATGGTGTAGTGAGAATGATAAAATAACAATTGAATCAGACTTGGAAGCAGAACATGCAAGTGTGAGTCCTAGTTCTGCCTCTTTTTACTTTATTTTTTAATTTTTCACGTACAAAAATTTATACATACATTATGTGACTCTAATTGCTCTCCCCATACTGTGACAGCACACTCTTCCTTTCCACCCCTGATTCCCCATGTCCATTCAACCAGCTCCTGACCCTCTCTGCCTTCCCATCTCACCTCTGGACAGAAGCTGCCCGTTTGGTCTCTTGTATCTACTTGAGCTAAGAGGCACGCTCCTCACGAGTATCACTTTATGTCCTACGGTCCAGTCCAATCCCTGTCTGAAGAGTTGGCCTTGGAAATTGTTTCAGTTCTGGGCTGCTAGAGAATCCAGGGGCCAAGCTCTCTGGGGTTCCTGCAGTCTCAGTCAAACCATTAAGTCTGGTCTTACGAGAATTTGAGTTCTGCACCCCACCTTTCTCCTGCTCCATCCGGGACTCTGTCGTGTTCAGGGCGGTCATTGGTGGTAGCTGGGCACCATCTAGTTCTTCTGGTCTCAGGCTGATGAAGTCTCTGGTTTACGTGGGCCTTTCTGTCTCTTGGGCTAATTCTTTCCTTGTGTCTTTGGTGTTCTTCATTCTCCTTTACTCCTGGTGGTTGGGACAAATTGATGCATCTTAGATGGCCGCCCGCAAGCTTTTAAGACCCCAGACACCACTCACCAAAGTAGGATGCAGAACATTTTCTTAATAAGCTTTGTTATGCCAGTTGACCTAGATGTCTCCTGAAAGCATGGTCCCCAGATCCCTACCCCTGCTACTCTGTCCCTCAAAGTGTTTGATTGTATTCAGGAAACTTCTTAGCTTTAGTTTTGACTTCCCCTGTAGTGTGTGCTGTCCTTCCCTTCACCTAAGATCATTCTTATCTACTATCTAGCTAGTAAATAACCCTCACCCTCCCTCCCCACCCTCCTAACCATCAAAGAATGTTTTCTTCTGTGTTTAAATCTTTTCTTGAGTTCCTATAATAGTGGTCTTATACAATATTTGTCCTTCTGTGACTGACTAAATTCACTCAGCATAATGACCTCCAGATTCCTCCATGTTATGTTTCACGGCTTCATCGTTGTTCTTTATCGTTGTGTAGTATTCCATTGTGTGGATATACCATAATTTATTTATCCATTCGTCCATTGATGGACACCTGGGTTGTTTACATCTTTTTACTATTGTGAACAGTGCTGCAATGAACATGGGTGTGCATATATCTATTTGTGTGACGGCTCTTATTTCTCTAGGATATATTCCAAGGCGTGGGATAGCTGGATCATATGGTACTTCTATTTCTAGCTTTTTAAAGAAGTGCCAAATCAATTTCCAAAGTGGTTGTACCATTTTACATTCCTCCCAACAGTGTACAAGTGTTCCAGTCTCTCCACAACCTCTCCAACATTTATTATTTTGTATTTTTTGGATTAATGCTAGCCTTGCTGGGGTGAGATGATATCTCATTGTAGTTTTGATCTCATTTTTCTTATGGCTAATGATCGTGAGCATTTTTTCTTGTGTCTGTTAGCGCCTGAATATCTTCTTTGGTGAGGTGCCTATTCATATCCTTTGCCCATTTTTTAATTGGGTTATTTGTCTTTTTGTTGTTGAGGTTTTGCAGTGTCTTGTAGATTTTAGAGATTAGATGCTGATCAGATTTGTCGTAGCCAAAAATTTTTTCCCAGTCTGTAGGTTGTTTTTTTACTCTTTTGGTGAAGTCTTTTGATGAGCATAAGTGTTTGATTTTTAGG
>NW_004444145.1:403539-404780 GCF_000243295.1 Trichechus manatus latirostris
GCTAGAATTTTGTTGAGGATTTTTGCGTCAATGTTCATGAGGGATATTGGTCTGTAATTTTCTTTTTTTGTGATGTCTTTACCTGGTTTTGGTATCAGGGTTGTGCTGCCTTCATAGAATGAGTTTGGGAGTATTCCATCCTTTTCTATGCTCTGAAGTACCTTTAGTAGTTAGTGGTGTTAACTCTTCTCTGAAAGTTTGGTGGAATTCTCCAGTGAAGCCTTCTGGGCCAGGGCTTTTTTGTTGTGGGGAGATTTTTAATTACCTTTACAATCTCTTCTTTTGTTATGGGTTTATTTATTTGTCCTACTTTTGTTTGTGTTAGTTTAGGTAGGTAGTGAGTTTCTAGAAATTTATCCATTTCCTCTAGGTTTTCAAATTTGTTAGAGTATAATTTTTCATAGTATTCCGTTATGATTCTTTTAATTTCAGTTGGGTCTGTTGTGATATCACCCATCTCATTTCTTATACGAGTTATCTGCTTCCTCTCCTGTTTTGCTTTTGTCAGTTTGGCCAATGGTTTCTTACTTGTGTTGATCTTTTCAAAGAACCAGCTTTTGGTCTTGTTAACTCTTTCAATTGTTTTTCTATTCTCTGTTTCATTTAAGTCTGCTCTTTTTTTTTTTTTAATTGTACTTCAGGTGAAGGTTTACAGGACAAATAGTTTCTCATGAAACAGTAGTACACATATTGTTCCATGACACTGCTCAACAACCCCACGACATGTCAACCCTCTCCCTTCTCGACCTTTTTTTTTTTTTTGGTGAAAATATACATAGCCAAAGATAACACCATTTCATAAATTTCTGCATGCACAGTTCAGTGACATCGACTACACTCTTCCAGCTGTGCTGCTACTCTCACTTTAGATGAAGGTTTACAGAACAAAATAGTTTCTCATTAAACAGTTAGTACACATGTTGCCCCATGACAATGGTCAACAACCTCACATCAACGCTATCCTTACTCAACCTTGGGTTCCCTATCACCAGCTTTCCTGTCCCCTTCTGCCTTCCAGTCCTTGTCCCTGGACTGCTGTGCCTCATCAGTCCCATTTGGTTTTATGGGGTTGTTCACTTCCTGGCTGAACGGTGAACCTCGGAGATAACTTCACCACTGAGGTAAAAGGGTGTCTGGGGGCCATACTCTCGGGGTTTCTCCAGTCTCCTTTAGGCCCGTAAATCTGGTCTTTTTTTTAGCGAGTTAGAATTTGTTCTACATCCTTCTCCAGCTCTGTCCAG
>NW_004444145.1:405455-439269 GCF_000243295.1 Trichechus manatus latirostris
TACTTGGCTGCTGTTGGGTGGAGTGTTCGGTATATGTCTATGAGATCAAGTTGGTTGATTGTAGCATTTAGCTCTTCCGTGTCTTTGTTGAGCTTTCTGGATGTTCTGTCCTTCACCGAAAGTGGTGTTGAAGACTCCTACTACTATTGTGGAGCTGTCTCTCTCTCTTTTCAGTGCTGTTGGAGTTTATGTATTTTGGAGCTCTGTCATTGGATGCATAAATATTTATTATAGTTATGTCCTCCCGGTGTAGTGACCCTTTAATCATTATATAGTGTCCTTCCCTATCCTTTGTGGTGGATTTTACTTTAAATTCTACTTTGTCAGAGATTAATATTGCCACTCCTGCTCTTTTTTGAGTGTTGCTTGCTTGATATATATTTTTTCCATCCTTTGAGGTTTGTTTTGTTTGTGTCTTTAAGTTTATGGTGTGTCTCTTGTATCTGCCTCTTTTTAGATGTCTCACCTTAGGTGAATCACTTATTCTTATTTAACCAGCTTCCTCATTTGTAAAAGTAAAAAAAAAAAAAAGAGAGAGAGAGAGAGAGAAATGCCTGCTCTACAGTCTCACAGGATTGCTGTGAGGATCACATCAAAAATGAGATAATTTAGGAAAGTACTTTGTGAACTATCATTTGCTATTTCTGTGAGGAATGGTAAACCAAGCACTAGCTTCTCAATTTGACTGAACTAAGTTTAAACTCCACCTATAGCCCAGCTAGCTGTGTGACCTTGGGAACGTTGTTTTTAACCACTTAACCTCTCTGAACCATCTGAAATGGGAATAATAGTCTAGCATTGTGTGAAAGTCGGAGAAAATATACATTTAAGAAAGCATCTAGGACAAACTACTGATACAGGCATCAGCTTGGCTGAATATCCGAGAATTATGCTGTGTGAAAAAAGCCAATCCAAAAAAGGTCGCATACTGTATAATTCCATTTATATAACATTTTTTAAATTACAAAATTATAGAAATGGAGAACAGATTGTTGATTGCCAAGGTGGGGCCAGGATGGGTGGAGGAGGTGAGTGTGGCTATAACAGGACAAGGTGAGGGTCCTGTGCTGATGGAACTGTTCCATATCAATGTGTCAGTAGCTGGGCTGTGATATTGTACTATAGTTTTACAAGGTATTACCCTTGGGGAGAAATGGGTAAAGGGTACACAGGATCTCTCTAGATTATTTCTTTGAACTGCATGTGAATATATAATTATATGAAAAGTTTAATTAAAAAAATATTTTCAGAAATTTTTAAAAGGCATGTGCGTGAAGATGGTTATCTAATAGCAAATTTTTTAAAACCTTATCGTTAGGAAAACAGCTAAGTCAAAAATATAACATCTGCTCAATGGAATCCACCACTTGTCAGTTTGTTGTACTGTGGTGGCTTGCGTATTGCTGTGTTGCTGGAAGCTATGCCATCAGTATTTCAAATGCCAGCAGGGTCACCCAGGGTGGACAGGTTTCAGCAGAGCTTCCAGACTAAGACAGACTGGTAAGAAGGACTTGGTGGTCTACTTCTAAAAAATTTGGCCAGTGAAAAACTTACGAATAGCTGCGGAATATTGTCTGATATAGTGCCGAAAGATGAACACCTTGAGGGCTAACGTGCACCTGACTCAAGCCACGGTATTTTCATTTGCATCATATGCATTTGATGCCTTTGAATTATGGTGTTCATGAAGAATACTGAATATACCATGGACGGAATAAACAAATCTGTCTTGGAAGAAGGACAGCCGGAATGCTCCTTAGAAGGACAGATGGCAATACTTTGTCTTCCATACTTTGAACACATTATCAGAAGGGACTAGTCCCTGGAGAACGACATCATGCTTAGTAAAGTAGAGGGTCAGCGAAAAAGAGGAAGACTCTCAACGAGATGGACTGACACAGTGGCTGCAACGATAGGCTCAAACATAGCCCCAATAAAGAGGATGGCGCAGGACCGGGCAGTGTTTCATTCTGTTGTACACAGGGTTGCTGTGGGTTGGAAATGACTCGATGGCACCTAACGACAACAACTCAGTGGAATATTAGGATTTTTTTTTTTTTTAAATAATGGTTATAGAGACTATATAGCAAGCCAGAATATTAGGCTGTAATTCTAAGTGAAAAAAATATGTATAAATTTTAGACACTGGTATAATTAGATTAATCCAAATAAATAGTAAAAATATTTTTTAAAGCATCTAGGTAAGTCTGATATTATTTTAAAATTTAAAAATCATCTAATACATCATCTAGAACATGAGAGGCACTTGACAAATGCTATCCATTAGCAGTAGACAAATGTGAGCTGGTATCATTGTTGAGTTTCGAACAACCTGGAATGTGCAAAGGCAGGCATTATTTCAGAGAGGAGGGAAGGGACAGAGGAAGAGTAAGCCCCCAGCCAAAAAAAAAAAGAAAAAGAATGAACCAGTGAATGCCATTTTGCACATTTCGCAACTGGGTTTACCACTTGTTTTTCCACCATCTTAGCACTTGGGAAAAGCTGTCTTGTAGCAGTAGGAAGAACCAAGGCTGATTCATCTGATCTTGAAGGGTGTGAGATGAATCCGAAAGTGAAGCAGCGGGTGGCGACCACATTCCCAGGACCTCGCAGCACCTGGTCAGGCCCAGTTACTAGCCTGGGTTTGTGCTGCTCTGTGGCAGTAAAGGGTGCAGAGAACTAGAAGGAATTCAGTAACCTGCCCATTCTCTAATCCATTCAGTCCCCAATCAGGTCTTCAGAGTTCCTTTGACTGATGCCCAGAACTTCAGCTTCTGGCGGTCCCATGATCCAGGAGTGCGCCCAGAGGAAACCATGCCATGGATCCAGAACCCCCACCACTGTCTCATTAAAAGCCCAATGACCAGGTTAGGCTGGGAAGGGTTGGAATGGGAAGACCAACGGAAGTACCACCTCCCCTCACTTAATCCTTAGAGATGGTTTCATCTCTGCTCAGAGTTAGGTAACAGAAGGAGAGGTTCGGGCATTACCAGGAAAAGCTGGCACCAGAATCTAGGCTGTAGTGGCTCTCAGGAGTTAAAGACTTGTCTGTCTTTGTGTGTTCCCTGTGTGTAAGACTTCTGAGCAGACACAAGTGTCTACAGCATCCTGTGAGAGCCTGGGTTTGTTACCTTCTCTTCATGACTGCCTCCCCACCCTCTCCAACCACCATCCATTGGCAGTCGCCCTACTTCCCCATCACCACCCCTGCCCACCTGCCTCATGGCCAGTCTTGGGGGCTATGTTGGGGGACCCTCCCCCAACTCCAGCCTCGCCTGGCTGAATCTGATACCTTCTCTCTCCTTTCCAGGTTTATGGATCACTCTATTCTCAATGACAGACTCTTCAGTCTGTATTAAGCAGGATATGTTTGCAGAAGGACAAGATGGACTGTGGAGGCAGTAGTATAAAGAGGGGGAAAGAGGGAGAGGGTACTCTGGTCCAAATGGCTGACTAAAGAGAGGAGGGGATCCAGAAAGCACAGTAAACAGATTCGACTAGAAGTCACTTGTGTGTACTAGAAGGTATGTGTAGGGGAGTATTCTGTGAGAGCAGGTATGAGAGTTTCCTATAGGAGCCAGACCTTGGTGTAAGAGGTTTGGGAGGAGCTGGGCACTGGAAAGACCACCCCAGAGGGGTCCTGACCTCATGCATAGCAGGGGGTCCTCACAAGGCTGAAGGGCCTAGAGTAGCCATGCTCCCTGAAGACACTGCAACTTCACCTTGGCAGGAGAGAGCCAGAGGGAGCCCTCTGACGACCGACAAGAAAGGCCCACAGAGCCCTGGGGCTGGAGGCTACCTCCTCCACCAGGCTCTACCACTTCTACCCAACCTGGGGCCCAGAACAGCTGCGGAGAACAGAGAATTTTACAAAGAGTTTGATTTTATTGATATTTAAATATATTAAATATTTCACTGAAATACATGGTACACCACCCTCCCCCCTCCCACAGTGGTTACATTATAAAACCAAAGCCCATGGGCCTCCCATCCCCTAACTCCCACCTACTGGTGAGGAAGAGGGCAATGGTAGCCCAGGAGAAGGGCATGGCTGGCACTGTGGTGCGGGGAGCCAGGGTGTGGACAGGCCCCTCCCACCTGGCAAGAAGCAAAGACAAGTCACCCAAGGCTGAGGTCTTCCCACTCTAGTCTACTTACTCCCATCATGACGCCAAGCAGTCCCTTCCTATCCAGGGATATGGCTAGGGGAAGGAGAGTTGATTTTCTGTCTGGACCAACTCGTTTTTTCCCCTCCTCCTGCCTTGACTAATGAAGTGCCTGGTGCCCCACTGATTGATGCAGGAAGACTCCCCAAGGCAGGCATTACCGAACCAGAAACCAGGCCTCTGCAGGGAGCTGGAGTCAGAAGGGGCATGAGGAAGGGCAAGAGAATCACCAGACCCTTCCATTCCCCAAACCCAGCAACTCTGGGGACCCTCTCTCCTCTGCCTCTCTAGTCACCTCCAAAACAAAGCAATCTCCAAGCAAAAATTAGGCTAATGCCTCTGGCTTAAATAGGTTCAGACAGAGAAACCAAGGCACCAACTTAATTCAGGCCAGAGCCAAGGAGGTTTTGGGGAAAGGGGTAAAAGGAAGGCAAGGATAGGAAGGGAATCTAGAATCCACCCTCCTAGCCCTTCCACCAGCCCTTGCAGGCTTCACTTGGGGGGCCGGGGACATACTAGACTCAGGCTGAAGGCTGAGGAAGGCAAAGTTCAAGATTCCTCTGCCCATCCTCTAGTACCAATATCTGGGTCCTCAGAGGTATCCCATGCTACCTCAGTCCCAAATCCTACCATATCCCCAGACACAAGCTGGGGAACCCAGGAAATTCTGGAGCCCCTGCCCACCAAACCCCAGGCAGTTCAAGTGCATGGAGTGCTGGGGCTGAAGCAGGCGCTTGGGTTCCTGCCCCAGACGGGGAGACAGTCATGCTGCACATGTGGCCCCCAAACGGCACTTAGGGATTTGGCACAAAAAGGACTCCTCTCCCCAGAACCACCCTCCTTTTGCTACCACACCCCGTCCCACTCCTGTGCAACCTGGGCATGTCTCTCCATCCCTGGAAATAGGAAGCCCTGTCTTATTCCCGAAAGACAGAGGCCCACAAGAGAGAGGCAACCAGGTGGATGGCTGAGGAGCAGGAGCACAAGGACACATACAGACCTGGAAAACAGATACGCACACAAAGACCAACATGCACGCACAGATACACAAACACACAGGCCCTCCCCAGAGCCAGACTGGGGAGGACAGGTTTGGGATCAGGGTCATCTTGCTCCATGCCCTGACCCTTTTCTATTTGGCAATGGAAGGGACAGAGATGCTGTGTGCCCCCGTGCCAGCAGACAGCAAGTTGCTGGGGCAGAGTGCCCTGATCCTGACTGTGCCAGGCCCACCAGAGCTGGCACCACCCCTCTCCCCAGCCAGCCTGCTCTCTTTGGCACCTGCAGGTGAACTTCCAGCTCCTGATCTTCTGACAACCCCACACATGCCCTGGCTCTCCAGCCAGGTATTTTCACAGTACCAATGAGACCAGACGCCCCATTCCCTGGAGCTGTGTAGGAACTGGGGCTAAATCAGAGCTGTCCGAAGTCCCTTTGTTCCCCTTTGGGGACAGATCATGGGATGAGGATTTGGCAAATGGAAACATTCCTCTGAAATATGGGCAGAGCTGGGTCCCCGAGAACATCTCCCTCCTCTGCCCGTGCCTAGGAACTAGGAAGGAGACCTGGCTGGGGCGGGGTGCCCAGGACCGGTGCTGGGGTCGCAGGCTTAGCAAAGGCAAGCATGGAATAGGCACTCTGCATGCCTGCCCTAGACTTTGTACAAAATATTCCCAGAAAAAAGAGGGAAAGGAAGGGCCCAGCCCTGAGCCTCTTGCCCAGATAGACAGGGAGGGGCAGGCATGGCAAACTGCCATTTTAATCAATCTCTCCGAGAGGAGGGCTCCTCCTGCCTCTACTTCCACCTGCTCCTCTGGACCCAAAAACTGGAAGAAACGAGAGGGGACAGCCCTGCCCCAATTAAAAAAGAAAGTCACTTGCATAATCCTCTTGGTATCCCCTCGTTCACCAGGCTGAGGGCAGATGAGCGTGGTATGAGCACAGCTGGCTGGGGTTTTCCCTTCCGTGGTTGGCAGGGTCGGAAGGTCCAGGGCCCCCGCCACAGCTGCACCAGCAAGCACAAAGCCTGCTCAATGCCCACCTTGGTCCCTTCTGCTGAATTTGCAGCTGGGCCCTGCTAACTGCTCGGGCCCCCATTGAGGAAGTAGGTGGTCATCTCCCCCTTGCCCTTCACCTTGACCACCCCTCGACACTCCAGCTGGTAGCCCTTGGAGGCTAAAACCTGGTACAGGTCCGCAGTCACCTGGGGGGGTGGGAGGGGAGCCCGTTTAGCCTGGATTCCTTCCTGCTGTGTTTGCAGGGGCCCAGGACTTATCTAGTCATGTGAGCTCCCCTCCCCCAATCCTACCTCTCCAGCCACACAACACTGCCACCCTGCCCCTGCCTGCCCTAGCTGACCGAAAAGAAGGCCCTGTGGACACCCTCTGGACCTGTACCTCTCCCAGCCTCACCCATATCCCCCTCACCTGGATTCGATCAGGGACCCCTGTGCTGTCCATACGGCTAGAGACATTCACTGTGTTCCCCCAGATGTCATACTGTGGCTTCCGAGCCCCAATGACGCCTGCCACAACTGGGCCCATGTTCAATCCTGAGGTAGGAAGAGTAACAAGAAGGTGAGACTGGTGGACACTTCAGAGTTAGCCCAGGGAGTCATCACACCTCCTGGCACCTTGAGAAGGACCCAGAGGAGAAAGCAGAAAAGAGCCAGTCTCCTAGTTGTTACGAATGGAAGATCTGGGTACATCGGCTGAGGAGCTCCTGAGTCAAGACAGCTATTCCATATAGTGACTAATCTACTGGATGTTCGCCCTGTGCCAGCCACATTATTTCATCCTCACAACAGTCCTACAAGGGAAATACTATCATCCCCACTTTACAGATGGCTGTTGTTGTTAGTTGCCATCGAGTCACTTCCAACTCATGGCGACCCCATGCTCCATAGGGTTTTCAAGGCTGTGATCAGAAACAGATCACCAGGCCTGTCTCCTAAGGCACCTCTGGGTGCAATCTTTGGCCAACCTTTCAGCTAGTAGTTGAGTGCTTAACTATTCGTGCCACCCAGGGACTTAGAGATGAATAGCTGGATATAATGTAACGGAAGCTTAGGGAAATTAGGTGACTTGCTGAATTAGCCAGTAAGTAGAGTGGCCAAAATTCAAACCCAGACTGTTTGACTCCAGAACCCATGCTATTATTAACTATTCCAGTAGTTACTGTTATTAATATTCTTAATTTATTAATATTGTTATTTACTATCCTCCAGTTCATCGGAAAGGAAGTACTTCTTATCAGACTGGCTGTAGATAAGTGCACAGGTCCTGGAGTTTCGATAAACCTGGTTTCCAATCTCAGCTCAGACACTGACTAGCTGATTTTGGGTGAGTTACTTGACTCTCCCTGACAGTCAGTCTCTGTATCTGTTGTTGTTGTGTGCCGTCGAGTCGATTCCAACTCACAGCAACCCCATAGGACAGGGCAGAATTGCCCCATAGGGCTTCTTAGGCTGCAATCTTTACAGGAGCGGAGCTCCAGGTCTTTCCTCCCGCAGAGGTCCTGGTGGGTTCAAACTGCCAACCTTTTGGTTACAGGCAAGCACTTAACCATTGCGCCACCAGGGCTCCTTTTTTAATCTGTAAAAGGGGATATTAAGAATGTGAGGATTCAAATGTGCTCAAAAGTGTCTAGGACAGTGCCTAGCACATAGTAGGCCCTCAATAAATGATCTCTGTTCTTACTATCAGACTCGGTTTGATACAGGAGGCCTGAGGGAGGAAACCCCAAAGGCACCTGATGGAGAATCCCATCCCTAGCTGCTCCCTCAGCTCCACCCAGAAATGGTCCTGGGAAAGCCTGGCAGACAGCCAGGCCCTCTCACCAATCTTCATCTGGAAATTGTTGAAGGAGTGCTCGTTGATGTGCTTCATCTGCTCCATGAGCCGCATGGCATAGTCGGCGAGGGCAGTGATGTGGGAGCGGCCCACCTGATCGTAGGTGCTGGCATTCAGCCCGGAGGCAGCCATGTAGGTGCTGCCAATCGTCTTGATCTTCTCCAGCTGCCGGAACCGCTCCTCACTGATGATCTGGACAGCACAGGGGGGTCTGGCTGTAAAGGTTAGAGGCCAAACCCAGCCCTGCCCCAACACTCATTCCCCACGCCTCAGCCCCTCCCCTCTCCCCCACCTCAAAAAACACCCCTCTTTATAGTGACTGAGTCCCCTTCCAGCTGCAACTCTAAGTGTAGGACTGAGGAGCCAGGAAAACAGGTCTCCTTCACCAGGCAGCTATCAGAAACCCAGGTCAGGACTTGGGCACAGAGCTTTAGATCAAATTCATAGCTCCCTCATAGAACCCAGAATCTCAGAAAGGATATTACCCGTTGCCATCCAGTTGATTCCAACTCATGGCGACCCCATGTGTTACAGAGTAAAACTACTCCATAGAGTTTTCTTGGCTGCAATTTCTACAGACTGGAGTACCTGGGTGCTGCAAATGGTTAAGTGCTCGATGCTAGCTGAAAGGTTGGCAGTTTAAACCCATTCAGTGGCGCCTCTGCAGACAGGCGATCTGTTTCTGAAGGTCACAGCCCTGAAAACCCTCTGGAGCAGTTCTACTCTGCACACGTGGGGTTGCCATGAGTCGGAATCAACTCGACAGCAACTAACAACAACAACGTTTACAGAAGCAGATCCGGGCCTTTCTTTCACAGCACCACTGTGTGGGTTTGAAGCATCAACGTTTAAGTTAGAAATTGAACGCAAACCGTCTGCACCACCCAGGAGGGATATCAGGCATCTATTACTCCAACCCTCACTTGCTGGGAACCTGAGTCCCAGAGTGAGGAAGTGACTTCCCTCCAGAACAGCGAATGGCCCATTCCTGACCTCGATATCCAGGATTCAGCTCCCCATTTGCTTCCATTTTCTCTATTCAGGGCCATCTTGCTTGGCCCCATGGGCTCTGTCCACAGACTACGCCTTCTCTGATGACATCCACCTAGCACCTATGCTGCCCCCACAGGCCCTAATATCCTTTCCTCCCCTACAGTGGTGACCCTGCCCCAACAAGGATGACCCCCTTGCTGCCTCTGTAAAATGCAGGCAGGGACTTCCCTGTCCCTGCCTCCACTGTACCTACCCTTACTCCTGCCCCCCTCACATCCCTGGGTCTCATCCAATCTTCCTTCCTCCTTCCATTGCCAGCCACTCCCTCCAATCCTGGCCTTCTATCCAAAGTTTTCCCCACTCCTTCAGCCTCTAAATCCCCCCACTCCCACTTGTCCAGGCAACTAGACAAGTACCTCATCAAAGTCTGCAATGATCTCGTTGAGCAGCCGCAGGCACTCGACGCCCTCGTTGTTTGCCTCCAGCTCCACATAGAACTCAGAGAAGTTGGCAATAGAGGCAAACATGACAGCCACACACTCACACGACTGATAGTAGAGTTCATCATTCCGGCGCTCACGGGCCAGAAAGTGGGCGGCCACGTCCTTGGGCAAGATGTTGTGCAGCAGTCGCCGGTTGTAGGCCTGGAGCTCTTCCATCTCCTCCTTCTCCCCTGTTGCCTGTGGACACCACACCCATTACCTATTGCCCAGTACTCATAAGGGGTAGGTGCAGTGGCCAAGGCCTGCAGGTGGGCATCAGAGGGAATCACATGGAGGAAGGAAGGCACAGACACAGATAAGGCCTAAAGGACAGGCAGGGGAGTGAAGCAGGCGGGTACAGGACAGGGCAGGGGACCTGGGATGGGCATAGAGAAGAGGCAGGCATGGAGCCAGGGTGGGCTTGGGGCAGCCTGACCCTTGGCCAGCTAGCAAGAGATGCATTTCTGGTATGGCCCAGGCTCCACCCCCAGGACCTTCCTCGCTCCCCCAAGGTCCCACTCCATCACCTGCAGTTTCCAGAGGAAGTCCAGGCGGGCAGTCGACTCCACCTGCTGGGCATGCAGATAGAGTGCCAGGGCAAACACCAGCAGAATCACAGGGGTCATATACTTGAGTGCCACCCTTCCTGGAGCCGGGCTGAAGGTAAGCAGAGGCATGCTCAGTGTTTGAAGGAGGCATGTGACAGCCCCATCCTTGCTGCCCCAGAGCCTCACTCACCAATCTAGCCCATCAAAGGTCTCGTTGGAAGAAGCCCTGGCAGGAAGACACAAGAGACAAAGTCATCAGTGTTTCCTGGGTCACTGGTTGGCGAATGGTGGGGGAAGAGACAAGAGACTGCATTTACTGAGGACGTGTCATAAGGGAGGCACTGGGCCAGGACTTATATTAACTCATTAAGAGCAAAGGTTAAGAGAAGGTTCCACTCCTGACTCCTCTACTTACAAGCTATGTGACCTGGGTCAAGTTGCCTAACTCTCCTAAGGCTGTTTCCTCATCAGTAAAACAGGAATCAGATCTAAATGTGTGTAAAAAGCTTAACCCAATGCCTTGCACATGCCTACTGAAGTGCCTTTGATAAATGTCAGTTACTACACTCTTTACAACTACCCTGTAAAGGGGTGGTATTGCCATTTTACAGATGAGGAAACTGAGGCTCAGAGAGGTTACCTCACCTGTCCAAGGTCACACAGCTAATGTGAGCCTGAGCAGGAATTCAAACCTGGGAGACTTCAGAGGCCTTTTCTACCACGCCAAGCACACATCAAAGGGGTGGGGTTTTGAAGAAAAAGCCCATGTGCTGTCCCAGGCAAAGACCTCAAGCAGGAGTCAAGAGTTTTGGTTCCTACCCAGGGTTCTGCCATCAATCAGCTGTGTGACTTACAGGTGGTTAAGACAGTGGATATGAAAGTACCATGCAAATGTGAGAGGGAATTTTTTTTCAATTCTAGTCTAAAGATACAGGAATTTCCCAGGACTGGGGCTTCCTTGGGGACACTGTTTGGGGTGATGTGAGGGTGAGCAGTGGCATGCCAAGGGCATGGGGCCTGGGCACCAGAAAGGCTCACAGTGACCCAGCAGGTCAGGGAGGCCCTGGGGGATTAAAGGGGATGAGAACAGACTCACAAGCCATGAACGCCAAGCAGTAGGTCATAGTTGTCAAAGATGGTGGCTGGGGGACCCAACAGAAGCAGCACCAAATAGATGAGCCCCAGGACAAGGATCATGGCCAACTTCCCAATGCTGCTGATGTGTAGGAAGACAGAGCTGGCCAAGAGACTCAGCAGCATGTTCCCAACGAAGTACTGGGGGGCGATGGCAGAGGCAGCGTTGGGTGAAGGCCAAGGCCAGGGTGCCCCATGCAGGGGGAGCCCTGCACTTCCCTGCCTGGCCTAACCTCTGCTCCATGACCCTCAAACCTGAATTTCCTTCGCCCTCCATGCCCAGTCCCTACACTACCCAGGCTCCCTGGCTGCTCCTGGAGTTGGGGACTCTGGTGAGTTCCTGAGTCCCCAGTGCCCATCACCAGGCCTGGCACAGAGGGGTCATTAACTGGTACTGGTCAGGACCTCCCCCCTGCCTGAGCACTGCTCGGACACCTCGGGGAAGCTGCAGGTGGGTGCGGTGCCCTCACACAGGGGAGCATCCAGGCCCAGAGAGTAATTGAGCTGCTGCAGGTGGCAGGCAGTGATGTCGGCGGGTGTTAAATTCAGCATCCGGGCTGCACAGGTCCGGATGGGGGTGTGGTTACAGGTGAACTGCAAAAGTGGGAGACGCATATCAGGGTTTCCAAGGAGGAGAAGTGTCACAAGGGCCACGCCCAGGTGCCTTATCCCCCAGGGACCAAGGTTCTCACTCAGGTATCAAAAGAGACAGGGACAGCAAGGAGGAGGGACAACTGATCCTACCCCTTCCTTCAGGATAGTGGGCTCTCTGAGAGCGGGAAATGTGTCTTATTCTGTACCCTCCAGTGCCCAGAGCAGTGCTTGGCACAGAATAGAGGTGGGAGAATTCCCATTGGACCTTTACCATGTTGGAGATAGCAGAGGTGAAGACAAGCAGGACCGAAAAGATGCCAACCGCAGTGCTGTGTGCCCGTGAGCGGACGATGTTGCGGGATAGACGTTGCAGGGCCTTAGGGAACAGCTGGCGGCAGGCAAGAGACGGAGGGTTGGAGGAGTGCCAGCCAATGGGGAAGGCTAACAGGGATGGGCCCAACTGGAGAGGCATGGCCTTCTCTTTCCTCTCCCCATATGACCCCTCCCTGTCGCTCACCCAGCTTGCCCACCCCCGCAGCCCCTGAAGTCTCCTACATACTGAACCACAGGAGTATACAGCACAGATCAGCACAGTGATCAGCAACAGCAGGAAGGTACTGGCATAGATCCCGAGCATCAGGGTTGAGCTGGTGCAGAACAGGGCCAGGAAAAATGTTACTCTGGAAGACTGGGCATCCCTGTCTCACCCCCAGGATAGGCAGGGGTGCAGGCCCAGGGACTGTGGGCTTGTGTGGGTATTTGGAAAAATTCTGGGAAGTAATGGAGGGGCAGGAAAGCAGAGAGAGGAGGAATAGGGCTCTCACTGTGGGAAGACGAGGAGCTGGATGAAGCAGATGAAGCAGAAGACCAACAGGGCACAGGCGACATAGGCTCCAAAGCGGGGGTCCACCTTCCGCGAGTACTGAAGGAGAGGAGGCTGAGCTGGGGGCTGGGTTGTCCCTGGGGGAGGCAGGGACGGCAAGGGGCAGTGCACTGCCAGGGGCCTCAAGGGGGAGGAGAAGCAGTTGGCCCGATTAATATGGATCCTACTGTGCCCTGTGGTTCCCTTGCCATTCCCCAAAACCCTCTCCTGCTCCATCACCTGTGCTCAAATTTCCCTGCCTGGACCTACCCCCCACCAGCCCTTGTCCTTCTGCCCTTGTATCCCCCAAACCTTCTTCTCAAGGTCCTCTCTCTGGAAGGTGAGCAAGAACCGGCGCACATGGTCCTTGCGGAGCTGGTCGATGCTGCGTGCGTCAATGGCACGGCCCAGGAACTCGTCCACCTCATCCTCGGGGTTCAAGGCATCTTGAGCACCCCGGCTGAGGGCAGGGGAAATGTTTCCACCAGATGCAGGAGCATTTCCCATGAGTGGGGAAGGACACAGGCAGCACCCAAGGAAGGGAGTGTGAGCCAGGCTTGTGGCACCTGCCTCCCAGACAACACGTCCAGGGCCAGGGAAAGAGGATCTTAGCTCCCCACAGCCCTGTCCCAGGGCCCAAGCACCTTCTTCCCTTCCCTTTCCCCTCCTCAAAATCCACTTACTTGTCTTTGCTGGAATCATCAATGCCCTGGAAAAAGGGACAGAGTGTGCGAGATGAGAGGCAGACCACCACCTTCTATGACCCCTCCCCACACTGTGCTGAGGGTTTTCCCACCATATATTCTGGGGGACTTGGGACCCCTAGGATGAAAGCATCCCTCCTGTCCCCAACACTGTAATCACCATCCATGGAGATGGCAGCCTCAACAAGGAAGGCAGAAGAGGGGAGGGGACGTAGAGTGTTGAGGGAGACAAGGAAGTGAGGCCCTGGGTCCCAGTGCTGCGGGCCCTCACCATCTGGCGGAAAGCCTTGGAGTCCTTGGTTCGGGAAAAGGTACGGTCAGGCACCCAGCGTGGCATCAGCCCCTCCATGGAGTTGGCTCGTGTCCGCTGCAGCTTGGCCAACATGGCCTTCTCCTCTTTCTGTGCAGGCAGCACGGGTACAGGCTCAGAAGAGGGGCCCAGACAAGGCCTCTGCCTGCTCCTCCCTACCATTTCTCCTTCTCCCTGCCACCCTCCCCCAGCCCCTGCCTCCCTCCCCCAGTCCCACCCTGGCCCTGACCCGCTTCTGGCTGGCACCCAGGATGAGGAAGGTCTCAATGTGCTGCTCCTTGAGGTACGCGTTGCGTTCCCCACCTCGGCCCAGCTCCACCTCGTAGTCCCCGTTCAGGTACTCCAGTGTGGCCCGAGTGATGTGGATGCGGCTGTGTGGGGTCAGAAGGGTGAGACCTTGGCTCTCCCACCTAGCTCCCATCCCCCACTGCCAGGACCCCTCCACTCCCACTCACCCGGCCCGGCCCCCTGCCTCCATGTGGTTGGCCAGGGTCACGTCATTGGACCACACATCAAATTGCCATTTCCGCAGGCCAAGGACACCGCAGTGCACACGCCCACTGTGGATGCCCACGCGCATGTTCACGTTCACACCTGTCACTTCACGCACCAGCCTAGGAGGACGTGGCTCTGGCTCAGCTCCTGGCATAGCCTGCCCCACTCCCACCCCACAGCCCAGCCCCTAACTCCCCCTGGAGCCAAACCAGAAAGGACAGACCCAGGTGCAGGGGGCAGGAGCTCAGCCTTGGTTGGACATGTGCAGAAGGCTGCATGGAGCTCAAGGACAAATGTCTGAGAGCTGTGTTTGCCAGCAGGGGCCCAGCAGCATCTCATGGAACTAAGCTGGAGAGGTGTCACTGTTCTCACTTCAGCCTTCCCCAGCTGGCATTCTCTCCAGCCCGGATCCTCCCCGATCCCCCATACTCAAGTGGCTGGGGTCTAAGGGTGCACATCAGTCCCTGCACAGGCTGGAGAGGAGTAGTGACCTGTGAATGTCCCCACGGAGGAGGCTGACTATATGTGGATGGTGAGAGGGGGAAAGGGCCACTCCCCTCCCTGGTGATGGATCTCAAAGACAGAGGAGGAGCCATGACCGAGGGGAAATTCTGAGGACACATCAAAGGGGAGGAGGGGTGGGACACCTACAGTTCCAGGAAGCCTGGGAGTGGGGTGCTGCTTACGAGATGGCCTCGATCATGTCCATCCCCATCTCTACACAGCAGTGGGCATGGTCTGCCCGGGCCTCTGGCAGCCCTGACACACAGTAGTAGCAGTCCCCTAAAATCTTGATCCTTAGGCAGTGATTTTCCTGAAGGGGACAAGAGTTGGAGGAAAGAGTCACCTCTATTTTTGCCCCTACAGCCTGCCTAGCCCACCATCCTCAATGCACACTCTGTCTGCCCCCGCACCACAGGCTGCTCTGCCCCCAGTCCCAGCACCCTCACCGCGGCCAGCTTGTCGAAGCGTGCGAAGAGCTCGTTCAGGGTCATGACCAGCTCCTGTGCAGTGCACTGGGAGGCCAGGCTGGTGAAGCCTTCGATGTCCGCAAACAGGATGCTGGGGATGACGGCGGAGGATGGAGGGGCCATGTACCCCTCAAAGACTCCCACACTCCACACCCTTCCTGGCCTCCTCCTACCCCCACCCTACCTGACGTTGTCATGCTTCTGGATATAGATCTTGTGGAACATCATGTCTTCTTTTTTTGTGTTGATGTCTTCTTTCATCTCCATGGCAACGTGCTGGGGCAACACGGACAGCAGCAGCCGCTCCTAGACCAGTGGCTCCATGAGGGCACCACTTTCCTCTTTACCTCACATCCCAACCCCTCTGGTCCCTCCACATCCTCATGGCCCTCCCAGACCTCTCTGGAGGCCTGAGCATTCCTTCTGGACTGTGGCCTGCCCCTGCCCTATGAAAACCCTCAGCAGATACACACCCCAGCTCTAACCACCTTCAACCCACCTCCCTCCACCCTCGGACTGGACAGGAGTCCCCATGTCACGGGCCTCTGTGATGCACAACCCAGGGGAACATCTACACTGTACCCCATGGATTGTACAAGGCAGTGAATCTGCTCTGAAAGTTCTTTCAGGCTGCAGTTGAGAGAGGCCCTGGTTGGGGAGAGCAGCCCCACCTGCTGCCGATTCTCATGCTGCAAGTGCAACCGGGCCTGGATGTAGCCGCGGGTCTCCTGAAAGGCCTGGCGCTGAGACACCTCAGCCGGGTAGTGTGTGCAGATGCCAATGACGTTGGTGCAGAGGAACAGCAGCATGTTGGCACCGAGCTGCAAGACGGTGACAGAGGCAGGTAGGTGACCATCCCCCCAAACCACTTGCCAGGCTCCCTGTGGAAGCTCCTTTGGGGAGGAAGCTGGGGTCCTGTGCCCTGTCTGTCCCCGAGCTGCTCCCCACCCCTGCAGTACATGGCCCCCACTCCTCACACGACTCCAGTCCCCAACCCTGACTTGAATTACTCCATGGCTAGAAATGAGATCTTTTCAAAGCTCCTGGGAGCAGAAGCACCAACTAGGGCCAGGTAGGTCAAAGGGCTCAGCCCCACAAACACCCCAAACAAAAGACAAATGCTGTTCCTTTTGCATGCGGTTCCCCTTACAGGATAATACCCAGGAGATCTGAGCTCTAATCTTCCTGTGAGTGACCCAGACAAGTGACCTCATCTCTCTGGGCCTCCATTTGCTCATCTATAACCTGAAGAGGGGGAATAAAATCTCTAAAGTCTCTCCCTACCTTGACATAATTGACAATAATAATTACCATTATTATTATTATTATCACTGTGGCTAGTTTGTTGACTGCCTACAATATTGCAGGATTCTCCGGGGGTCTTCTATACGCTAACTAATTTATTCCTTACAATTCTATGAGATGGGTAATAATACTCCATTTTAAAGGTAAGGGACCAGGCAGAGAGAAGCTAAATAACTTGCCCATGATTACACAGCTCGAAGCACCTGGCGTGGGATTTGAGTCCAGGACAGCCAGACCCCAAGGCCTGTGTCCTAACCCTACCGTCTAGTACATTCCAAGTTTCCAAGATTCCTACTCATTCTATTCACCCAGAGCTCTTAAGGCTCAGGGCTCAGGGCCCAGGCTTGGGAGTCATCAATTCTACTGACACAAAGAACCCTATCTAACCGGGGATGGAGAGTCACCATGCCAGGCCATCCCTGAGTCAGAACTCCCCCATGTCTCTTCCCACCAGGCCCCACCCCCTAGGGCCCTCATTCTAAGGCTATACAGCCCCAATCATCACCAGTAGCGCTGGCTGAAGAGCAAGTCTAAGAGAAGGTGGCTTCAGCGTTTGTGGAAACTTAGGGGTTAACCTGGCACTCTGGAGAGTTGGCTGGGGCAGGGTTCTGGTTTGAGAAGGGAGGGAAAGAGCACCAACTGGAAGCCAGGAGTTCCGGGCTCTGCCCGGAACCAGAACTTGTCCTGCAAACTTGGGCAGGTCACTTAATCCCTGGGACCTCAGTTTCCTCTTGGGTGAACTGGAGTGGTGGGTCTGGCTAAGCCCCTAGCCTCTTCCAGCTCTGATCCCTAGGATTGGCTCCCAGCATTCCTTGCCAGTTCAGCTCCCAAGCCCACCGACTGGGTCGAGCTCTCTGCTCTTCCCACCACCCCCTCCCGCCCCCACAATAGCAGGGGTGAAGAGGGGAACACACTATCTCCCTTGGGGGTTTCTAAGAATAGCCCCCAGTGGGGGAGAAGGAAAGGGGGGGCAAACCAGGCAGCTTCCCTTCCTGGCCCCAGGAGCCCAAGAGGAAAATGTGAGTCACAGTGGAGGGAAGGGGAAGGGGGACGAGAGACTGAAATAACTCTGTACACACACACACCCCTATCTGACTGTGAGAAAAAATGGATGCCACGGGATTGGAGGAGACTCCAGGCTGGTGAAACTGGGTGAAACTGCTCAGTGTCTGAAGGAGTGGGTCAGAAGGGAAGGAAAGCTCCTTTCCAGAGTGGGACTGGATCTGGGAGGGGCTTGCCCATCCAGAAATCCACAGGCCCACCTGGGTACAGGGATCGTTCAGTCGTTCTCAGCTCAGGGGAAGGGTATAGGCAGCCCTGGCCCAGGGACTGGCCCAGGGGGAGGAGGGACTTACCCACCCAACCTAAGAATGTGCCTCCTGAGACCCACTGGGTGAGGCTGCAGATGGGCACCCCTAGGGAGGCAGGCAGCTGGCACAGTCCTGCCTCTGTGGGGCAGTACCTCCCCAATCAGGCGCTGGCCCGGCTCTGGGCGCCACACCAGCTGAGAGCAGGCAAGAGACACCCACCCACACCCTGGCCGGCCCGAGAGGAAGGGGGAGTGGAGGCACCCCAGGAGGGCAGCCTACCCCAAAGCCCAGAGGGATAGCTAATCTGGAAAATGAGCTGGGGGGCTAGCAAGAGCCAAGGAACTCTGGCCCTTTACGAGGTCTGACAGTACCCTGTGGGCATGTGCTCCACAAGCAAACGGGCTATAAAGTTACTTTTAAAAAGGTACGGTCTGTTCTGGAGCACAGGCACAGCGGGGGAGGGCATAATGCCAAGGTACCCAACTTCTCACCCTGGGAGCCCCAGGCAACTTCCCCTTTGTGGTTGGGGCTAGGGTGGGCTGCAGACCACAAGCCCTGGGAAACGCTCCCTCGAACTCTGAGCAAAGCACAGGCCGGCCCCCTCTAACTCAGGGTGCAGATGGACAGCCGTGAGGTATGCTGGTTAGGGAACTGTGCCCACAGCAGCCTCCGAAGGACCAGCTGGGGAAGACACCCTAGTTTCTGCTCCCCGTACGGACCAACGGCATCTCAGCCCATGCTCCATCGCCCCTAATGAGATGGCAGGCTCCACTTCCCAGAAGCCCCCTCACTGGATACCAAACCCTACAGCGCTCCCTGGCCCCAGGTGAGAACACTGCTCTGTGGGCTTCCATGCCACTCTGGGAAAGGGTGAGTCCCTAACAGCAACATCTTGAGGTAAAAATTATTTTTTATCCCAGTTTTACAGACTGGGGAAACTATGGCTCCAAGAGGTGAGGCTAGTTGTCTAAGATCCCACAGCGAAGAATGCAACCCATTTGACAACCAAGTCAGCCTGCACCAAGCCCTTATTTCTCCCTCCACATAAGCCCCACCTCACACACCACAGGGAACCCCAAGGAAGTAGCCAGCTCGAGCACAGAACATCAAGGCAGGGCTGCCAGGTCCCTGGTGCCCAGGATGGGAAGAGAAGGATAAGATCAGACCCTCAATGCCTCTCTCTTCTACAGTCCAACCCCACTCAAACCATGCCCAGCCTCAGGAGAGAACTGACCCCAGCTCTTCCTTCCCTGTCCTCTCAGAGATGGCCTTGGTCCAGGGGAGAGACACCTCCTCCCTTGTCAACTCCATCCAAGCCTGCTCGATCCCTCTCGATCACCACCTTGAGCTGCTTTTCAGGGATGGCACCAGGGCCTCAGTCTCAGATGTCAATGCAGGGCCAGAGATGCCAAGGTCTAGACACAGCCTGCACTGTCCTCTCAGGCGTCCCTGGCCCTGGGGCTAAGCCCCACGGGCACTGCACCGCACCTCCAGCCTTATATCTCTATAGGCTGCACTAGTTCAGGGGTCTTAAGCCAAAGACTATGGCCCATGGCGACAGAGTATAGGCTTGGGTCCTGGTAGTCAAATTCCTAGGGCCCTCCCTCCCTCCAGCAGCACCCTCGGCCCCAGATCCCTAATGGAGGCCAACTCCTAACACTGGGCCTCCAGCTCTTGACCCTCCTTCCAGATATCGCTAGACATCCCAAACCCAGTCTCCACCCAAGACCCGTATCCCCATGACTCACACACCCCTCTATTACTAGACCCCTTCTCATCCCTGGTCTGCTGCTCCCCATGCCTACCTTCCTTACCACCCACCTGCTTCCAGAGGAAGGCATCTCCACGGTTAAGTTGCCAGGCCAAGATCAAATGCAGGGTGGAGAGACCCAGGCCACTGAAGACGGCTGCCCTCATGCGGATGGGGAGGAGCGTGTAGGTGATGTAGACAAAGAACACAGGGCACCAGAGGCCTACAGAGGGGCTATGAGGGGTGGCTGCCAGGGCCCCCCCAACCTGCACAGCCGCCAGGATGCCCAGCACCACATAGCTCACCACCCACATGGAGTCCTGGCGAAAGCTATGTCGGTTACACACCACCATGAGCGCTACAAAGAGGGTGGCAGCACAGGCCAGCAGGGCCACATAGGCAGGCTGAGGGCGGGCAGGCGCGGCATGGAAGGCCAGCAGCACAGCTGTGAGCAGCACCAGCACTGCCATCAGCAGTGTCAGGCTGCTCTGGTTCATCTGGAAGAAGTACCGCTGGTACAGGCGCTCCAGCTTGGCAGAGCGGAACTGCTTTGACTGGAACACCTGCGCCAGACGGCGCCAGCAGGATCGCCTGCCCCTGGGCACCACATTGGGAGCCAGCTCAGCCACCCCTACCACCACTGTCGCTTCTGTGTCCTCAAAGCCCAGGGCCACTGCCCGCAGCCCCTGCTCTGTGCTCTTGCCTGGGCCACCCCTGCGGATGAAGCCTTCATCCTGCCAGGGGCACCGAAGGGGAGCTGCAGGGGTGGGGCTGGGAGGCTCTGCATCCTGGAGGCAGCTCATATAGTGGGGGGTGCAGAAGCCACTGGTCCGTGTCCCACGGCGCGGACGCTTTTGCCCGTTGCGTTCACCCCAGGCTGTTTTCCGTTCATCCACTTTGGGGACCAGGAGGCCACTAAACCACGACATGCTGCTGGGAGGAAAGGAAGGAGATGGTATTAATATCACCATCGAGGCCACTGCCACCACCAGCAGCTATCATTAACTGAGCACTTCCTATTGCCAAGCTAAGTGCTTCATACACGTTATCCTCAAAGAACTACTCTCAGATAGATGACGTTGTCTCCAATCAACAGGTGAGGAACCTGAGACATAAGGAGGTGAAGTAACTTGTCCAAGATGAAGCAGCCGCAAAAGTGGGAGGACCAAGATTCCAACCCAGATCTGTGTGACTCCAAAGTCATTAGAAATTCACCGTTTCCCTAAAAATCACTGATTTCTGGGGGTGGGGTGGGGGTGTGTGTGTGTCACAACTCAAGCACCTGTGTCAGTGAGTGAAGCGGCCCATGTAAAGTTCAGGAGAACTGGGAAGAACTAAAGCATTCACATCCTGAGCAGTAGGGCAAACACCACGCAGCACCTGCAGGTTGTTGACACTGGCGTCCCATGGGGGTCTGGTCTTCTAATTTTTCAAGAGCTGAAAAAAATTCTAGATTTTAACATGCTACCTCCTGATTTGTAAGTGTTGGTAACTAACTCACATTTTTCTTTAGCACTTTAGGCCAATTAAGTCAGGTCCGCAGAATGAATTTAGCCTTTGAGCTTCCAGTCAGGGACCTCTGCACAAAAGGGAATCTTTCCACATCCTTCCCCATCTCACACACATACTTCACCAAGCTAAAGTCAACTTCTCCCTCAGGTCACAGCTTAAATGTCACTTCCTCAGGGAAATTTTCCCCACTCCCCTAAGCAAAACAACTTTGGTCCCGTTTTACCCTCTGTACATTTCTTCCAAAGTACCTCTCACAATTATAATCAAGTAATTCCTTGCTTAATGTGCATCTCCACCCCACGACAGTGAGCTTTGTGAAGGTAAAGGATTACATCTATTTTGTTGAGCTCTTTAATCCCTAGCACCAACTACTGTGCCTGGCTCAGTAAAACCAAAAAACCAAACCCATTGCCATTGAGTCAATTCCGACCGATGGCCACCCCATGTGTTACAGAGAACTGCTCCACAGGATTTTCTTGGCTGTAATCTTTACAGAAGCAAATCACCGGCCTTTCTTCCATAGTGTTGCTGGGTGGGTTCACCTCTATAGGACAGAATAGAACCTGCCCCATAGGGTTTCCAAGGAGCAGCTGGTGGATTCAAACTGCCGACCTTTTGGTCAGCAGCCAAACACTTAATCACTGTGCCACCAAGGCTCCTTTAGGTTAGTAGTCAAGTGTAAACCGTTTGTGCCACCCAGGGACCTTTGGCTCATAGTAGGCACTAAATAAATACATGTTAAAAGAAAAGAAAGCTCAAGGGCGTTGGTATAGAGCAGCTAATGTGAAATAATACTAATAATAATCCTATGACTCTTTATCTTTCTCACTGCACTCAGTCATATTAGCCTCTTTGCTGCTCCTCAGCACACCATGCACGTGTCAGCTGCTCCCTCTGCCTGGAATAAGAGCTGCAGGCTCGCTCCCTTACCTCTCCCAGGTCACAGCTCAAATGCCCTCTCATCAGTGAGGTTTCCCCTGACTGCCCCTGTTAAAATAGCAACCCCCTTTCCTGGGGCTCCCTATCTCTTTCTCCAGCTTATGCTCTATTCTTCCCCACAGCTCTTATCACAACTGTTATTCTATATATTTTACTTATTTGTTCGTTGTATGTCTCTCCTAACTGGAACGTCAACTGCATGAGGGCAAGAAATTTTGCCTGTTTTGCTCACTGCTGCATCTGCAACACTTAAGCCAAAACCAAACCAGCTGCTAGCAAGCTGATTCCGATTCACAGCAGCCCCATGTGTTGCAGAGTAGAACTGTGCTCCATGGGGTTCCCAAGGCTGTGTGACCTTTTGGAAGCAGATCACTAGGCCTTTTTTCTGAGGCGCCTCTGGGTGGATTCAAAACACCAACGTTACGTTAGCAGTCCAGCAATCAACCATCTGGATCACCCAGGGACTCCCTGCAACACCTAAACCCAAAAACCAAACCCACTGCCGTCGAGTTGATTCCGACAAACAGCGACCCTATAGGACAGAGTAGAACTGCCCCATAGCGTTTCCAAGGAGCAGCTGGTGGATTCGAACTGCTGACGTTTTGGTTAGCAGCTGTAGCTCTTAACCACTACGCCACCAGAGCTCCCTAGTAAGATCTAAATAAATGTTCGTTGAGTAGACGAATGGATGGATGGTTAATACTCCCATGCACTTTCTCTGTGCTTTGAACTTTTCAGGGTTCTTTCACATGCCTAACTCCATCTGATCCTTGCCAAAACCCTGTGAAGCTAATATAGGATAAATCTGACACACAACAAAACTGAGATCCATGGCAGTTTTGTATCGCTGGCCCAAGTTACAGAAATCACGGGTACCTAAACCAGTCCCAGACCTCACGTTTCCTGGTGGGCAGTGTCTCTAACTGGGGTGGGAGGACTCATGACAATACCTTCAATGGAGTCTCCCAGCTGAGGCCAGCCAGGTCAGAAGAAGGTAGGGATGAGAGCACTGTGATGCACAGATGCATATGTCGCCGCCAGGGCTGAGCTCCTCCAGGCTTGCAGGGCACCCTGAGGGGCCCCTCATGCTTAAACCTGCTGAGCTAGCAGCAATGACATTTGTACTCACTAGGGGTTGAGAGGGGAAAGGACCTCGTGCTTACCCCCAGGTGGCCACAGGACCAGACTGCTCGAGTCACACTCCAAGCAGACATCCAGGGGCCCACAAAGCAGCAGCCAGGCTGAGACCTTTCTGTACACCCTGAAACCCCCATCCCTGGGTGACCCTTAGCCAAGTTTTCTCAGCTATACCCCAAGTTCTCTTCTCCTATACCCCATAACCTAGCATGCCCTTCAACCCCTCAACATTATCATCAGCCTCCATCCTTCTCAGATACATGGAGGAACAGATCAGGAATCCAAAACGTTTGGTCGGGCTGGCATTTGGAAAAGGTCACCAAAAAAGGCCTGGCTCTTCAAAATACTTCATTAGAAGCATAAGCTTCAGAAGAAGACCAGGTTTCAAGCCTTAGCGTGATTATTTGCTAGCTGCACGATCTTGCACAAGTTACTCAACCGGCCTGAGTCATTTTCTTCATCTGTAAAATGGGGATAATGGTTGTGAGTAGCCCTGGCGGTGCAGCAGTTAAGAGCTACGGCTGCTAACCGAAAGGTCAGCAGTTCAAATCCACCAGCCGCTCCTTGGAAACCCTATGGGGCAGTTCTACTCTGTCCTATAGGGTCGCTACGAGTCCAAACAGGGCCTGTCACGTAGTATGCACTCAATAAATATTAATTCTTCTCCCCACCCTACATCATTTCCAACCGAACCTCTGCCAGTTTTCAAGAAATGGAAAGATGGGAAAGTCATGAGCAAGAATACGTGTTTCCCCAGCCAGTCAGATGCTGGTTCTATCAGTCCCTGTGTCCTTGCTGTCAGTCCCCAGAGCTGCTGGGGACAGAGCCCAGAGCGAGTTTCTCACCCCCACCCTCCCATGACATTCTGCTTCAGCATCTTCCCATTCTCGAGCGCCCTGCCTTGTCTCTACAACACCACCCCCCTCCACTGGCTCAGACCTCTGTTCTCAAAGGACCTGTTTCTGGCCATATTCCCAGCCCCCTGGAAGCACATCCTAGCATCTGGTTCATACCCTCAGAGGAAGGGGCAGACAATGTCCAGGGAAATGCATGACCCTTCTAAGAACACTCCGAACCCCAAAGGGATAGATAGCTTCAAGGCTCTGGAACTGCCCAACCCACTGCAACCATCCCATCCTGGAAACCTGCTGGGCTCCCAGCACTCCTGGCACCCCATGCCAGGCTAGAATGGCAGGGAAAAGGGGAGGGCACAGTTCAGAGTCAAAAAACCTCCCCCAGACTCCATTACCCAGGAATCCATCATTATGAACCCCAGGACTGCATCCCACCTTCCCCTTGCCCAGAAATAATGCTCCTGAACTGCTTCTGACCTCCTCCTCCCCTGGGCCCTGGTCTCTTTGCTCTCTCTCACAGATCTGCTGCTCCAGGCCCGTCTCCCACAGCTGGAGCAATGTCCCCTTCAGCCTGGCAGTCCCAGCCCAGGGCCACGCAGACCTCAAGTTCCTCCGAAACCCTGCTCCTTCAGCAGGAGGCTCAGAGTCTGGAGGAGGCCAAGGCCCAGCCCCAAGAATGGCTCTACCCAGTGCCTTTGCCCAAACCCTCTTCCTGACCACCTCCCGTTGTCCCATCCACAGGGCCCGTTTGCCCCTGCCCTCCTTGGCAAAAGGAGGCCCCAGGGGATTTAAAACGACTTCAGAAAGTTCATGGCAAAAGGCGCTGCCAAGGCGAGGCCCTTCGGTGCCAGCACCACCCACCACGCTGGGACGTGGGCCTCAACTCTGGGCCTTTCCAGATGTAGAGGAGCCTCCTCAGTGTATCTGTAGGTCCAGTGCCGCCTTTTCCTCTCTTCCCAGCCCTTGGTCTCCCTAAAGACTGCAAAGGGCTCCCACCAAAACCCTCAACTACACAGCCCTGCGCCAGGTTCCTCCAACGCACAGGGGTACTCTTGGTAAAAGGAGGACATGGAGAAAGGGTCAATCATTGCCTGATTTCACCTCTAGCTTTTCAGTCAGGGGCAGAGCCAGCTCTGAATAAAGTCTGCTCCCCCCAGCCCACCCAGCAACAGGCCCTGGGGGAGGGGGAAAGCTGACACCACCCCTTTCATTCCGAGGCTTTGGGGTAAGGGGATAGGAGGGGGGTTCCTGCAGGCAGAGGGCATCTCTCTCTCTGCCCTGGCTGCCTCCTTCTCCGCTAAGCACAATCACACTATAGCCCAAACTTGGAGGCTCACCCCCTAGCCCGGCTGCATAAACCTCAAGACAGCCCTTCCCCCAGCACATGCCTTTCCCCCTCCTCTGGGCTAGCAGGGAACTCGGAGCGGGTGGAGGAAGGGAAGCGAGTGGCAGGGAAGGAGGGTGGAGAGCCTTGAGTCCCGGACCTAGGACTCCTGGACCCCCCACTCCCCACCCCCACCTCCTCTATGACTTCCCTCTGCCAACCCCAATTGTCTCAGGCTGCCCCCAAACACTCTCGAGGCTACCCATCCCAGGCCTTGGTGCCCCCACCCACCCACCAAAAAAACTCGCGGGTACCGCGCGGGTGTCTTCCAACCCCACAGAGACCCGAGTGCCCAGCGCAGCCACTTTCCTCAGCAGTCCTCCCGCGGTCTCACCTGCCTCCCGGGGTCCGCGCCTCCCCCGGGCCCCTGCCCCGCCGCCCCCGCGGGCGCCGGCCCGCCGGCCGGCCGCCCCGCGGTCCTTCTCGATGCCCGCGCGTCCCGGCGGTCCCTCCCGCCGTCCGTCCGGCCGGCCGGCCCTCGCCCCCTCCCTTGTTGTCCAGCGCAGCCGCCCTCTACCCCGGATCCAGAAGTCCCCTCCCCGCCGGCTCCCGGACTCCCCGCCTTAAAGGCACAAGCTCCTTTTGTCTGGGCACCTCCTCCCCCTCCGCAGAAGCGGGGGCCCAGTGGTTCACTCCCCTTCCGAGGAACCGAGTAGGGGTGGAGGAGACCAAAGAATGGGACCCCTCCCTCCGCCCGCCCCCTCCTCTCCTACGGCCGCTCCCTCCCCTAGTCTTGGGAAAACAAGCGGCTACTGTTCTGGGATCAAGACCCCGGGGGAAGGGGGCCTTCCAACCCGCCCCCACTTCCCTCCACTCCTGTCCAGCATCCTCCAGCACTCTCCTCCCACCCCCACCCCAGGGGTTCCCAAGAGCGCCAGCAAACCCACCCTCTCACGGCTATTACCCCCCGCCGCACCCCCCACCCCCACCCCAAGGGTCGGCTTCCTTCCTGTCAGGGTCCCCAAGAGCTGAACCGTGCCTGGAGCCCACTCCTCACCTCTTCTCTTCCCTCTCCCAGCCCCCACCCTACCATTCCGCCTAACCTGCCACGGCCTGGCTCCCTCCCGCGGGAACTCAGTTTAATAATTAATTAAGATTTCATTCCACAAGGCGCCAGGTGTGTGCGGCCTGCTTCCCCGCACACCACTTCGTTCCTCCTCCCCCAACCCTCTGGGACACCTGCCCCGACGCAAACCTGCTAAACCCAGAGCCCAGATGGCAACCAAGGGAAAGGGCACTCTCCCTGCTGCCCTCCGGCCCCACGCTCTCTGGGGAGCCCCACCCCCACCACCTGCCAACTAGTAGCGTCCCTCCCCTGGGTACCTTTTACCCAAAGGGTTGTGCTTCCCTGCTGAGGGTGGGGGGTGCATTGCTAGGTACAGGTACTGAGCAATTGTTTGGGACTTTTATTTCCCACGTTTTCCAGCACGAAGCAGCCGCCCAAGTTACCTGGGAGATGGGAAAATCAAGTGGAAGCTGCTTTAACCCTTCGAGGGTTAGAATAATGGTGGAATCAGAAAGGGGAGGAAGGTTAATCCCAGAATATGGGTGCGTCTGATGTTAGAGGGGGTGCCATTCCTCCAGAGCTGGGAAGACGACAGCCTACCTGGCGTCGTTTGAGGCCCCCTCCCCTTCCTTCAACCTTACCTGTAGCTCCTTCTTCCAGTTCAGCTCTTCCCAAGGCAGCCCCTTCCCTATCCAAGGTCCCACAAGGTAGATATCTGAAGGAGCTCCCTTCTCTGACCCAGCACTCCCTACATTCTTGTCCTTCAAGACCCAACTTGAAGGTGACCACTCCAAACACCCATTGGGATTCCTAAGCCCAGGACAGAGCTTGAGGCAAGGAAGAGGGGGGATTAGTTAGGAAAACCAGTTTCCATCACTTATCTGCCATATAACTGCAAACTATATACCATGGGTAAATCATCATTTAGTCTCTTTGAGCCTTATCTGTAAAATGAGGATAAAACCACCTGCCTTGTCTTTCTTATAGGAATTTGAGGATCAGACAGAGAAATGTTGGTTAAAATGTTTGAAAATAGCAAAGTGGTCTAAGTGAGAGCTTATTCTGCCATGTACGATTCTCAGTTGTACAGAGCTGGCATGTAATTTGACCTCTGTGGCCTGTTTGCCTGACTTCTCCCTTCTAGCAGTCAGTGTTCTCACCATTAACAAAATTTCCTCCAACCTAGATCAAGTACCTGCCATTTACCCCTAAGAATAATGTGTTTATGGTCTGTATGGGGAAAATGCAAAAGACAATTGAGATCGAGGAATGTGTACATTATGAAATGAAACTTTATATTTTGGGATAGAAGGCTGCATCCTTCTTTTTATTCTGGAATGAAAGGAAATTTGGTTATCAACCAAATAAATTACAGAAATATGCTAGGAGTCCTTTTCTGGGCACTTTAAGTCCTTCTCTGGGCACTGGCCTCCTTTGCCCTAGTGCATGGCTGATGTGTGAGTCTGGCCTCCTGAATTCTATTTTCAGTTCCTAGAGGGCAGGACTCCATCAGCACCTTTCTTTGAGCCCCACCATCAGCACTTTACACAGCGGATCTATTCTTGCTCTACAGAATGTTAGAGCTGTAGTAATAACTCTAGTCCCTTATTTTGTAGGTGGGAAACTCAAGCTAGTGCTAGGCACATGGGATCTGCTCAGTTATTGAATTTAAAAGTTTATAGGATATTAGAGCAGGAGGGGATCTTAAAGATGATGGAATTCAGGTGCTATAGATTTAGTAATTATAAAAGCAAGCACTTATATAGCATGTACTATGTGCCAAGTATTCTTCTAAGCGCTTTACATAGAACAACTCATTTAACCGTTGTTACAGATTGAATTGTGTTCCCCAGAAATATGTGTTGTAAATCCTAACCTCTATGCCTGTGGTTATAATCCCATTTGGGAATGGGTTGTCTTTGTTCTGTTAATGAGACAGGATTAGTGTAGGGTGTATCTTGCGTCAATCTCTTTTGAGATATAAAAGAGTTTAAACAAGCAAGCTAGGAAGCAGAGATGGGAAAACAGAGATGCCAAGTCACATGAAGATTGCCCAGGAGCAGAAGCTCAAAGAGACAAGGACCTTCTTCCAGAGCCGCCAGAGAGAGAAAACCTTCTCTAGAACTGGCACCCTGAATTCGGACTTCTAGCCTCCTGAACAATGAGGAAATAAATTTCTGTTTGCTAAAGCCATCCACTTGTGGTATTTCTGTTATAGAGCACTAGATAACTAAGATAAAATTTGGTACTGAGACGTGGGGGTGCTGCTCTATAAATACCTACAGGGTGGAAGTGGTTTTGGAATTTGGTAATGGGTAGAGGTGGGAAGAGTTTTAAGGTACCTATAGTAAAAGCCTAGATTGCCTTAAAGAGACTGTTGGTACAATTATGGACGTCAAAGGCAATTTTGGTGAAGGCTCAGAAGGAAGTGAGGGCAGCTATAAAGAAAGTCTCTGTCATCTTAGAGAATACATATGGCACCAAAAGAATGTTGCTAGAAATGTGGATGTTAAATGGGCTTCTGGGGAGGCTTTAAAAGAAAATGATGAACATGTAATTGGACAATTGAGGAAGGGTGATGCTTTTTATGCAGTGGCAAAGAACTTGTCTGAATTATGTTCAAATGTTTGGTGGAAGATAGGATTTGTAAGCGATGAACTTGGATATCTGGCTGAGGAGATTTCTAAGCAAGATCTTAAAGGCACTGTGTGGTTTCTCCTTGCCACTTATAGTAAAGTGTGAGAGGAAAGAGAAAACAGAACTTAAAGATTTGGAAAATTCTGTTGTACAAACTAAGGACACATGTCCTAGAATGTTCACCAAGAATGTGGCTACACAATCTTTTGTTAAAGAGATTAAGCCTGTGACTGATGGATCTAACCAACTACCACAGCAGAAAACCCAACAGCTTGGACCAAAGGGGACAGAGAAAGAACGAAAGGAAAGAAACACCGTCTGCCTCTTGGAATTCTACAGGCAGGAAACAGGCCAAAGGAGCTACATCTGTTGTCCTCCAAGAAAAGGAAAGGACCATCCCTGGAGCAGCTCAGAGGTCGGCAGAACTGTTTGGTGAGGAATCAGAAGGAAGTGAGGACAGCTATAGAGAAGCAGGAACTTCTCTGTTTGAAAGGATAGGGCCACAATCTCCTGGATCTCAAAGGATGGGGCTACAGCTTCCTAGGTTTCAAAGAATCAGATCTTTGCCAACTCGGTTCTGGAGTGTGGGGCTGTTGTTAACTGTGCCAGGGGGATGGGGTCACTGCCCAAAGCTGAGGGAGTGGGACTGCTATGACCAGGGGGTAGAAGAACGGGGACTGCCAGGCTGACGGGTTGCCACTCAGATGGACTAGAATGGGGCCACTTAAAGCTGAGAGAGCAGAGTTGCCATCTCAGAGGGCTTGGAAGGTGGAACTAGAGCCCAGGGTGGAGAGGCCTCCACTCAGAATTCAGAAAGTATGACCAACACCCAGAGTCTGGAGGGCAGGACTGCTGCCCAGATGGTCCCAGAGAACAGAGGATTATTTTCAAGCCTTGAAAGGTAATGTAAATTGTTCTGCTGGGTTTTGGACTTGCTGGGTGCCCGTTATCCTTTCTTTCCCTCCAATTTCTCCCGTTTGTAATAGAAATGTCTACCTTGTACTTGTTCCACCATTGTACTCCGGAAAAAGATAACTTGTAGTTTAGATTTCACAGGTTCTCAGATGAAGAGGAATTTTGCCCCAGGATGGAATATGCCTAACATTTCACCCATATTTGATTTAGATGATTCAGAAGATGAGATTTGGGACTTGGAGTGGATTGAAGACTTTTGGGATGATGTGGTGGAGTGAATGTGTTTTGCATGTGGCAAGGACAGGAATTTCGGGGGCCAAAGGGTAGAAAGTTATGGGTTGAATTGTGTTCCCCCAAAATATGTGTTGTATATCCTAACCTTTATGCCTGTGGTCGTGGGAGAAAGATGTGGCAGCCTTGGAAACTCTATGAGGCAGTTCTACTCCGTCCTATAGGGTGTCTATGATTTGGAATTGATTCAACAGCAATGGGTTATAATCCTGTTTGGGAATGGGTTGTCTTTGTTATGCTAATGAGACAGATTACTGTAAGGTGTATCTTGAGTCAATTTGTTTCCAGATATTAAAGAGATGAAACGAGAGCAGAGCAGAGATGGGGGAAGAGAAATGCCAAGCAACATGAAGATCGCCCAGGAGCAGAAGTTCAAAGAGACAAGGACTTTCCTCCAGAGCCGACAGAGAGAAAAAAACTTCCCTAGAGCCGACACTCTAAATTCAGACTTCTAGCCTCCTAAACTGTGAGAAAATAAATTTCTGTTTGTTAAAGTCATCCACTTGTGGTATTTCTGTTGTAGCAGCACTAGATAACTAAGACAACCATCATACCAACTTCATGATGCAATTATCATCATCCCCACCTTGGACATGGGAAAAATGAGGCACAGAGGGATTCGATAATTTCTCCAAAGTCAGAGAGGAAGTAGTAAAGTAGATCCAGATTATAAACCCTTGCAGTCTGGCTTCAGAGTCTGTATTCTATGCTACACTGATTAAGGAAAGGTAACCCCTGAGATGGGAGATGGCTTACCTACAGTCACAGCTACTTGGTGGCAGAGATAGAACCAGAACTCATAGCCACTAACCCCAATTCATTTCATTGCTCTTTCCACTCTGCCTTAATATGATTATATCTGTATGTATCACTCATGTTTCTGGCATGAATTGTGCCAGTCCTTCTCTGGTGTTTTCTCAGAAGCACAAACATTCTTCTGCTGGTTGGTGGGCTTTGTTTCCATCTGGCTATGGCGAGTACAGGAGTCCTTGGTTGGCGCAAACACAATGCACTCAGTTGCTAACTGAAAGGTTGGCCTTTCAAGGCCACCCAGATGCACTTCAGAAGAGAGGCTTGGAGATCTACTTCTGAAAAATCATCCACTGAAAACCTTATGGAGCGTAATTCTACTCTCACACACGTGGGGTAGCCATAAGTTGGAATTGGCTCAACGCAACTGGTTTATGGGGAGTACACGGAAGGGTGGGGACAGTGGCCCTTGATCTCTAGCTTCTATGACCCCAAAAGTGTAAGAACTGCTGCCACTGATCTACTGCAAGCGGCCAGGAACTACTCCTTGGACCAGCAAGGTCAGAGTCTGGGCCCTCTGCCAGCACCTTTTGTGATAGAAGATTGCCTGTGCCATACATGTTTCAATCAAATCATCTATCTCTGAAATGACTCAAGACTGTTTAAAAGAGTTTGCAGGTGAATAGCCTGGTAGGAAACATGGAGTCTCTACGGCGGTTGTTCTCAGTCTTACTTGGAGCCCCTAGAAGAGATGATACCCTTAGCAGAACCCGATGAAATATTAATATAGTAAAATAAATACATAATTTTGTGGTACATCAGATCTAATAGAGTCTAGAATAGCAAACATCAAAGGCTTTTTTTTTTTTTTAATATGGAGAAAACTTTAAAATTGAGAAAATTCCATCTAGTACCTTCATTTTTTTCCTTTGAACTGGGGACAAGATGGCTATTGTTCAGTTTTCATGACAGAACACCTTGATGTAGCTCATGGAACACAAGTCTTGCTGAGTCTAGTTTGAGATCCAATGCGGTAAGTAAAATATTCAGAAAGGGCCTCCTTATCCCAGAGTGAAAAATAAACACCAAACCAGAGATTAATTGGAAGTTTTTAACCCTAACAGAGAGAGAGACAGCTGGTAGGAACTGTCTCCGTTTCTCTAAGTCTAGCTTGGTCTGAGTGACCTTTTTTTGTTTTCCTAATACAGACCAGAGACACAAGAGTGATGTATGATCAACCCCTCATTTTCAGGAAGAGACAATCATAGGAGGAGAGTGGGTGTTATAGGTAAATGCAACTCCATACGGCCATAAGTGTATCTGGACAACACTCCACAAATATTCAGTATTGAAAATGCCCTGTAATGTAACTAATGGATGAACTTGGGTCTTCTGAGCTTTCTCAGGGTTGTCTGATTAACAGCCAAGCTAGCCTTTGCCTACTCCCTTTTACAAAGCAAAGACTCCTTCTACAATTCAAATAACCACTCCCTAACTTTTTGTCTTTAAGATCAGATTTCTGCCCCTTGTATTTCCTGAAAGTAAGAAAGATGTGAGGGCAGTGGTGGTTCAGTGGTAGAATTCTTACCTTCCATGCAGGAGCCCTGGAGCCCTGGCACAGTGCTTAAGACCTATGGCTGCTAACCAAAAGGTCAGCAGTTTGAATCCACCAACCACTCCCTGGAAACCCTATGGGGCAGTTCTACTCTGTCCTATATGGTCACTATGAGTTGGAATCGACTCAACGGCAACAGGTTTGGTTTTGGGTTTTGTACAGGAGACCCAGGTTTCATTCCTGGCCAATGCACTTCACGCGCAGCCACCACCCATTTGTCACTGTCAGTGGACT
Organism: Trichechus manatus latirostris; assembly: GCF_000243295.1. Classification (NCBI taxonomy): domain Eukaryota; kingdom Metazoa; phylum Chordata; class Mammalia; order Sirenia; family Trichechidae; genus Trichechus; species Trichechus manatus. Next base: position 438,205 of record NW_004444145.1, read on the forward strand.
GTCAGGGGAGGAGGCTTGTGTGTAGCTATGATGCCGAACAGTTTTCAGCAGAGCTGACAGACTAGGAAAAAAGACAGACTACTTCTGAAAATCAGGCAGTGAAAACCCTGTGGATCACAACAATCCAATCCAGTTGCGCATGGGGTCGCCATGGCCTTCTATTCAGTTCAATCCAGCAAATACGCCCTGTTTATTTCACCACCCTTAACACAATTGTCATAGCTACTCCAACTATGGGACCTATGGGAAGCCGTGGGTCTCTGAGGTCCCATAGTTGGAGGAGGCCTTGGCCACCTCCAGTGCCACAACCACCGCCACCCCTGGGGATGAAATGATTGGCTATTATCTCAGAGGGATACAAACTTCCCTTCCCCATCATTCATTTATTCGCTTATTTATTCATTTATTGCATGCCTACTATGTGTCAGGCACTGTTCTATCAGTAGCTGCTGGGAATACAATAATTGAACTCAGCATACAGGGTTCCTATTCTCATGGGGCTTGTCTGCTAGTAGGAGGAGGCAATAAACAAATAAATAGACAAGAAGATAGTTATGATGATAAATTCTATGGTGATGATTAGAAACACAGATCAAAAGGAAGTGACTGAGGGAGAAATCTAGATTGGATTGTCAAGAGATGTCTCTCTGAGGAAGTGATATTTACATGGAGACCTGAATGACAAGGAGTCAGCCGTGCAAAGAATCTGGGTAAAGAGCATTCCATCTAATGCAAAAGCCCTAAGGCAAGAGCAAGCCCTCCCTGTTCAAGGAACAGAAGGAAGGTCAGAATGGCTGAAGCTAAGTGTCTAAGTATGAGGTTGGAGAGGGAGGCATGCTCTAGCTAGTATAGAATCCCATAGGCCAGGGTAAGGGGTTTAGATTTTATTCAAAGTTCAGTGAGAAGCCTTTGGAAGGTGTTAAACTCGGAAGTAACATGATATGATTTATGGTTTAAAAGATCATCCTGTTGAGAATTTAGAGGGTTAAAATGTTGTGGGGTTGTTAACCAATGTCATAAAACAGCATGTGTGTTACTGTTACATGAGAAACTATCTGTTCTGTA
>NW_004444145.1:439369-471460 GCF_000243295.1 Trichechus manatus latirostris
AAAAAAAAAAAAAAAAGATCATCCTGGCTACTGGGTGGAGAGTAAATTACAGGGGAAAGGGATGCAAAGGAAACCACTTAGGAAGCTATTATCATAGACCAGGTGTAAAGAGAAGTGGCTTGGACAAGGATGGTAATAGTGGGCTGTTGAGAAGTAGAAGGACTCAGGAAATGTTTTAGACCTGGAGTATCCCAATGACCTATCTTGGCTCCCTCCGCGTGGTTTATCCACATCAAATAATTATCGACAGTTGACAACTCTTTATGGAGCACCTTCTATGTGCCTGGCACTGTGCTAGGCACTGTAAGTTACAGTCTAGAGAAGACACACCCACCTCCTCCTGTCCCACTGCCATAGGAAGCTCTAGGCTGGGAAAGCTACTACCCATCCCAACCCTGTTGCATTTTCAGGGCCAGAGACATATCCTTCACCCCTCCACTCCCACTCCTGCGCTCTACTCCAATGCTGAGCAGGTATTGATGGGGTGGGGGTGTGTTTACAGTTGGAGAATTGATGCTATAAAAAGAAGAGTCCAAAGTCCTTCCAAGATCTCAGAGCAAAGACCAGGGGAGCTCAAAGCTTCAAGAGTGGGGAGAGGGTGCAGCCAGGGCCATGAGAACAAGAGAAACCTCTTGGTCCCCACACCACTGCTGGTCCTTCTTTGGGTCCCCAGAGCCCAGCCTGCCAGAGGTCCTTGCAAACCAAACTTCCTCAGCCTATGCCACCACTCCATTTAGCTGCATCAGTTCCTCAAAGGCCTGTCAACAAATTTCTGAGTCTTGTGTGCCCTCTGGTGGCACATTCCTAGTACTATAGCCCATAGTTAGTCTCCCCAGTTTCTCACTACTCAATCTATGTATAATCGTTTCCTCTGGCTCACATGCTGCCAGGGGCAGTATGGAAAATTCCAGAAATCCTGGGAAGGGCTGGGAGTGTCATTGCAGAAAGGCAAAGGGCTACATTGGCTCTGAGCCTTAGAGGAACAAGCTAGCCCTTCATCTATTCTGTGCACAATGCCGGATTAGTCTTTTGTTCATAAATTGTGAGTAAACCATTTTTGAGTACCTACTGTGAGCCGATCCCAGGCACCAACATGTGCACCACTGCCTCAGATGCTCAGGCACTCCCACTTGAGTCTGGAGATGGTAATGCGAAGAAGCTATAGGGCAATTCAGAACTCCTTCTGCTACCAGCAGCACTGCATCCAGTGACAGTGGCAGGATTCCCAAAACCAGACTCTTCCATGTTCCTGCTGCCTAATTTCCCTTTGTTTCTGCCTATTTTTTAAGCCTGGTACTCTGGACTTCCCATTAATTCTATTAGCTAGTTATTTACTATCTTTCCAATAAATGTCATTTCTGCTCACATTAGTCTGAATCTTTTTCTATTTTTGCAACCAAGAAGCAACTGACACTTTGGACAATTGATCAAGTCTCTCTGAGCCTTAGTTAACTCCTCAGAAATAGAGATGATAACAATGACTTCTGTATATAAGGTTGTTCTTTGTTGTTACTGTTCGTTTGTTTTGTTTTCATTGTGGCAAATGTATATGTAACAAAACATTCGCCATTTAAATATTCTTCACATGTACAGTTCAGGGACATTAATTACGCTCATCATGTTGTTCAACTAACACCACTATCCATTTCCAAATTTTTCCATTACCCATAACAGAAAGAAGGTCCGTGTCCCCTAAGCAATGAATCCCTCCTTCCCTTTCCCTCCTACTCTGGTAACCGCTAATAAACTTTGGTCTCTATATATTCGCCTGTTCTAGATATTTCCTATTAGTGGGATCATATAATATTTCTCCTTTTGTGACTGACTTATTTCACTCAGTATAATGTTTTCAAGGTTCTTCCATATAATAGCATGTATCAGGACTTCACTTCTCTTCATGTCTGTGTAATATTCCATTGTATGTACGTACCACATTTTGTTTATCCATTTATTTGCTGATGGAACAAAGTAGTTTTATTAAAAGATTATATTAGTTATCTATTGCTGCATAAAAAATTACCAGAAGCCTAAAACCACACATTTATTATCTCATAGTTTCTGTGGGTTAGGACACTTGCCATGGTTCAGCTGGATGCCTTGCTTCAGGGTCTCACAAAGCTGCAATCCAGGTATCAGCTGAAGCTGCAGTCTCATCTGAGGCTCAACTGGAGCAGGATCCTCTTCTGAGCTCACGTGGTTGTTGGCAGGATTCAGTTCTTCACAGGCTGTTGGACTGAGGGCCTCAGTTCCTCACCACATGGACCTCTCCAACATGGCAGCTTGCTTCATCAAAGCCAGCAAGAGAGAGAGTCTGCTAGTGAGCTGGAAATCACAATTGTTTGCAGCCTAATCACAGAAGTGACAACTCATCACTTCTCCTGTATTCTGTTGATTAGAAGCAAGTCACTGTGCTTAATCCCTCTGATCAGGAAGAGAGAGGGGTCTAGGGAAAGCCCAGGAAGGGGAGTCAACTCCCTGAAATTGGTTGTCTCCCCACTCACTGCTGGCACCATTACAGTTTTTTGGGGGTAACACACTCAGGACAAGGATACTCTTTTAATTTGGTCTTGACCCAGGTCAATATCAGCTTGTATTTCAGGGCTTGTAGGAAGGGGAGGTAAAAAAGTGGGAAAACACTTCAATTGTTTCTGGGTTTTGCTCAGACGGGATCCAAGACTTCCTACCTCTGTGGCAGGGAGCAGGAGGCACCTAGTCACTTCGTGCAGCCTTGACCCCAGAAAAAATTATGAACAACCACAGCCTTTCCTTTCCGGGCCTTCCTTCTTTGGTCTCCTCACTCTTCTTCCCAGATCTTATCATTTCTCTCCTTCTCTCTAAGGTAACATCCTCCCTGATTAAGAAAAATGCCATGAGAAGCTAGTTTGTTCTGTAAACCTTCATCTAAAGTAAAATTAAAAAAAAAAAAAGATGTTCAAAAAAAAAAAAGAAAAATGCCATAGCCACCACCTTAACCAAGTGATCACACTTAACGTCACCAAAAATGGGACGAACTGACATCATGTGCCTCCAATGTGATGCCTTGAGGACATAATGACAGCTACATGGTATTTGTACCAAAAATGTTTAAACTGAATCTAATCACAAGGGAAAAAAATTGAAGGACATTTCTAAAACAATTGGCCTGCACATTTAAAAAAATGTCGGTGTCATGGAAGAAAAAAAAAAGCTGGTAAAATGTTACAGACGAAGGAAACCAGAGAGATATAACTAAATGTAATGCATGATGCTTGATTTAAAAAAAAAAAAAAAGCCACAAAGGATGCTATTGGGATGACTGGGGAAATTTGAAATAGATTGTATATTAGATAATATGTATCAATGTTCAATTTCCTGAGTGTGATAACTGCCTGTAGTTATGTAGAAGTGCCTCTGTTCTTGGTAAATACACGATGAAGTATTTAGGAATGAAGTTGATGTCTGCAACAAACTCTCGGATGGGTCAGCAAAAAACACACAAAAAGTACATATCTACATAGACCAGGTGCCATCAAGATGATTCTGACTCATGGTGACCCCATATGTCAGAGTAGAACTGTGCTTCATAGGGTTTTCAGTGGCAGATTTTTTGGAAGTAGATTGCCAGGCCTTTCTTCCTAGGCAACTCTGGGTGGCCTCAAACTGCCAATCTTTCAGTTAGCAGCTAAGCACATGAACCATTTGCACCACCCAGGGACTCCATAGCTACACAGACATAAAGCAAATGTGGAAAAATATTAACAACTAGTGAATCTAAGTGAAAGGTATATGTGTATTATTCTTGCGACTTTTCTGTAGGTTTAAAGTTTTTCAAGTTAAAAAGTTGGGAAAATGTCGAGCCTTCAGAGTTTTAATGCCAGCAGGAAAATACTCCCGATGAGGAAGGTGACAGTGTACTGTTGTTCCCCTAAATTTCACATTCCCCAAGGAGGTAGGCTGCGGGTCCAATAGTGAATATTTACCCAACAGTCACACACTTGTTTGACATAGCCTCTCTCAGCTAGGTTAAGAGGAGCCAGAGAAAGGGGTTATGCCTATTACTGGCCAGAGCTCAAAGCCGGAAGGAGCTTCTTGGACCAGCCTTCCAGAGTTGCCCTCTTGGCCAACTGTGTTTTTTAGAAAAGCCATTTGTCCCCTGCTCTCCTTCCTTCCCTTCCCTTCTGCTTTTTCCCCTCCCAGTGTGGTATGATGAACAGAAGTGTCTGGCTGTGCAGTCAAGGAGACCTGGATTCTGACCAGCTAGAATGTGACACGGCAAATGTCAAAATTTATTCTTCCTTTCCACAAATACTCATTAGAGCCTACTAGCTGGCAGCCACAAATCTAGGCACTGGGGATACAGTGGTAAATAAAGCAGATAGACAAGGTTCCTGGCCTCATGCAACTTGCATTCTAATCTAGGGAGGCAGATAATAAACAAGCAGCCAGATGAATAAGAAAATTACAGATCATGAAAAGTGCTGCAGGTTAAGTAACCTGTGATAAAAGGTAACCAGAGGGCCCTACTTTAGGTAGGATGAAAAAGGAAGGTCTCTCCAAGGCCCAGTTTTCTCATCTATAAAACGGAGGTAGGGGTATTTGCCTTCACAGAGTTGTTTTAAAGTTCAAATAATATATACAGAAGTTCTCTTTAAACTGTATATAGCTTCTTATGTGATAAAATATGCGACATTAGCTATAACAGCGTATGTGGTAGGCAGCTTCTGACAAGGCTCCCAGTGATCCGCCTCCTGGTGTTTAAGCCCTTGTGAAATGCCCTCCCTTTAAGTGTGACTTCTGTTCTTTCTCTCTCTCTCTCCCTCCCTCCCTCTCAGAAGCTGCCATGTTGTGAGTAGCCCTATGAAGAGGTCTACATGGCAAGGAAGTGATGTCTCTGCCCAACAGCAAGGAACCGAAGCGAGGCCTTACAGGATCCAACTAACTACCAGATGTGGTGTGTATGCAATGTGTGGTCCTCAGTTGGATACTGATTAGTATACATTAGCTATAAAAGACATTTTGGGGGTCAGCTGAGGAGATGTGAATATTGACTGGGATTAGATAAGGTGAAAATTAATGAAATGAAAAAGTAGATACCGTTGACTGAAAAAAGGACTTTCAAAACAGTTTGTTCATTATAATTTCATTCTGTTAAATACATTTGTGTGTGTGGGCATAGAAAAAAATACAGTCTACCATATAACCCAGTGATTCTATTTACAGAAATTCCATTCCAAGAGAAATGAGTACATATATCTACCAAAAGACATGTTCAAGAATGTTCACAGCAATTTCAGTCATGATAGACAAAACTGTAGCAACAGGAGAAGGGATAGATAAATTACGGTATAGTCTAACAATGGAATATTACACAGCAGTAAAAAAAAAAAAAAGCATGAATCTAAAAAATCTAGTGCCTTGGGAAAGAAGCCAGATACTAAAGAGTACACACGGATCCTGTTTAAAAGTTCAAGAACAGGCAAATCTAATCTATGGTGACAAGAGTAAATAGGTGTTACCCATGAAAAGCTGGACACTGGGAAGGGGCATGAGGAAAACATCTGGGGTGAGGATGTCCTAGACCTTGATTTTGATGTGGTTACACAGGTATACAAAAACACTTTTGAACTGTCGTATTAGCGAAGAATATTGGATATAGCATGGACTGCCAAAAGAATGAACAAATCTGTCTTGGAAGTACAGCCAGAGTGCTCCTTGGAAGCAAGGATGGCGAGACTATGTCTTACATACTTTGGACATGTTGTCAGGAGGGATCAGTCCCTGGAGAAGGACATCATGCTTGGTAAAGTACTGGGTCAATGAAAAAGAGGAAGACCCTCAACGAGATGGAGTGACACAGTAGCTCCAACAATGGGCTCAAGCATAACAACGATTGTAGGCATGGCACAGGACCGGTGTTGCGTTCTGCAGTACATAGAGTCGCTATGAGTCGGAACTGACTCGACGGCTCCTAACAACAACAACACAGGTATACACATGCGCAAAAAATTCATCAAGTTGTACATTTAAGATTTGTGCACTTTACACAATTGAGTTATATCTCAAATTTTTTTTCAAGAAAAAAATCCAGAAGGATATTTACAAAAAGTTTTAATAATGGTAATTTCTGAGTGGTGGGAATATGATGTTTGATTTGCTTTGTTTTGTTGCTTGTTTCTATTTTCTAACTTTCTACAATATATATATGTATTGCTTCTGTAATAATAAAAGGTTATTTTTAAAGCTGCATTCCAAATACTCCATAATATTATTCATGCTGCCTCAGGGGAAAGTCAAGAAATGTTCTTAACTGCACTACCCTTGAAGGAGAAGGGGGTGTGGCCATGTACAATACAAAGGAATGAAGGGCTGATTACTGTGGCATCCGGATGTGGGGGACTTTTCTGGTGAAGTCCCGAGCCTGTGGAAGGTTGGAATGGACCCAGAGTGTAACGGAAAGAACCCAGGAGGCTGAATCTGAAGATCTGGGTTAGCAGCCAGATTCAACCATTGACTAATTGTGGCCTTTGGGAAGTCATTTAACCTCAGAAGTGGAAGGAACCTTAGAGGTCTTTCAGTGCGTGAGTCACAGAGCAGGGGGTAAACTCAGGTCACCGACTCTGTACAGTTTCTTTCCACTGCGTGCTACTTCCCTGTTTATGATATAACTTACCCCTAACAATAACAACTAACTTTTATATAGCGATTTACATGTTATGAAATACAAATTTTCCTGTTGAATTCTCACAGAATCTCTTGTGAAGCAAGCATTGTTCTTTTCTCTTTTTAAAGGTCAGAAGAGTGAGGTAGTAAGTGACTTGCCTACAACTAGAAAGTGGTAGATTTGGGACTTGCCCTCTGGTCTTTAGACTCCAAATCCTGTGTCCTTTGCACTCTGCCAGACGGCCTGTCCAGGACCCTGACATGTAACTGCACCCCTCCTCACACTGCACATGCTTAGCACGGCTCGGCAGGCCTCCTCCATGCTCCGAAGGGCCTTGTTTTCCGGAAGGGAGAGAGAGCTCTGCATAAGGCATCCCTGAATGACTGAGAGCCCTTATGGTGCCGACTCCTGGTCATTCAAGGAAGAACCCAGACTCCTGCTAGCTCTGTGTTATCTCAGAGGCATATGGTAGTACAGTGCTGAGGAGTCATTCAGGTCAAGGGTCTTCCAGTTCCACGTCCCAACTTGGTTCCAGGGTGGCTGCTAGCTCCCTCTGTCCTAAGAGTACCCTGCTGATCCATGATGAAAGACCACAACTCTTCACTAGTCCTCTTCCGTCCTCCCTGAGGCTTCTCCCCAAGCCCCCATCTAGTTCCAGCCTCTTCCTAACACCCCCTTCCCAGGCCCTCAGGCCCCATCCACCTCTGGTGAAGAGCAGTAAGAAGCAGAGCAAGAGGCAATGGTAGGCCCAATGGGCAGTAGCTGTGAGCAGCTAGCTCCATGCCCTCTTCAATAATTCATTCCCTGGGAGGCTGCAGGCACCATGCCCTCACTCAGAGCTGGAGATGCCTACTGCAGCTCAGATCCTTAAATCAAGAGGGGGAGGATCCGGGGAGGGGGCAAAGGGCTGGAAGAAGCAAGTGGGAGGATACCCAGCCTTCAGTCCCACCACTGGTCCCTCTCCCCCTACTCTTGGTTGTCAAGGGGCTCTTGTCTGGGCTGAGATCAAGGATCTGATGAGAGGTAAAGGAGCCCACAAATTGCACTGAGCCAGAGGGACAGAGAGGAGAGAGCCAAACACAGTGCCTCATCCCCACTCACTCCAGATGCATACGCCAGTGTCGAACTCTTTTCCCCCCTACACCACACCCGGGCTCTCTGAGCCTTCTGACCCACCCCCCCAAGCCTCTTGTCAGCAGTCCCACCCTCCTAAAGGATGCCCAACTGCCCTCTGTACCAGGTTTGTAGAAGCCCTGGGAGGTTTCAGCTGCCCTCACCCTGGGGAACTCTTTCTCCAAAGGGCCCCCACCCCTCCAGTCCTTTAATCTGAGTCAGACATCTCAGAACCCCTTCCAGGGATTCTGCCACACCACCTCATCCCTTTTCAGGCCTACTTTCCCAGGCTAACCTCTGACGTTTAGTTTACAAAGCTTTGCAAGTGTGTGAGAGTGGAGGATCAACTTTAACTGACTCCTTGAGCAGTGCTATGATTAAGAGTCCTAAAGTTGTTAGGAGTTTAGCAAGAGAGGTTATTTGCCTCTAGTGAGGGATAGAAGGCCGTGAAATGGAGGCCAGCCCCCTTCCCCTAGCCATCCAGCAGACCCTCTCATACACCTTCCTCCAACCCCAGAGTTCCCCTTACGTCCCAGAATGAACGTATATCAAACACCTATGATGTGAGAGTGAGAGCCAAGCATCTCGGTCCTCTCACCTTCCCAGGTACCAGGAAGAATCCCAAAATCCACACAGCGGTCACACCACCTGGCCCAGAGTAGGCAAGAGTTGGGTCTTGAAGCCATAGCTGACTCCCCAGTCCCTCCAGAGAGGCCTGATGTGAGAAGGAGGGTGCAATCTTGCTGGGCAGGTAAGCAAGAAACTCTTCAGATATATTTATAGCAAATGTTGCATCAGGGGATGGAGCCTGAAAGTGCCTAAAAGCATCAAATAACACACCGTAGGCCCAGAGGTGGAGTCCAGAAAAAGAAGGCAAAGGTTGCAGTAGGAGAGATTGAGGTTTGAAGTCGGAGGAACTTCCCCAGAGTAATACCCAGAGTTGGCAATGGGGATTCCCTGTGGAAGCCACTTCAGCAGAGCCTTCTCAGAAGAGAAGAGGTAGACACCTTTTTTGGTCTGGGTAGAATACAAAGGGATAGACATTGTGAATTTTATTCTCTGTCCTCATGGTACACAGATTTTCCAATGCCAGAGCCACTATGTACAGTTGTACAGTTTATGCCTTGCTGAGGAGGCAAGTGGAGACTGAAATCCAGCCCTAGATGGGTTAGCCAAATCCCTGGTGCAGATCTGCATCTGCCAGGAGAGGGCTTCTTTTTAAAATGTGCAAAAGGGCTCTATCCTGAGGTCTTGATAACCCGGAGGTCTGGGAGGTCAGAGGAGAGAGTGAGCTGAGCCCAGGGAGAAGGGATGAAGGGGGTCTGTAAAGCCCTGGGGACCTGTATGCTGCAGCCAAGGACCTGAATGGCCCAAGCTAGAGCATGGCTCCCAGCAATGTATCCATGCCAGAGGCTCCTCTTAGCAGGGTACCTACCCAGATACTATGAGGTCAGACCAGAAATGGGGGGCATGAAGGTGCTTGAGTGGGAAGAAAGAGGGTGTGGGTCTTGGACAGGGCTCAAAGAGAGAATTCTGCCCTGTCATCTCACACAGAGGGCCTGGGAGAGGGCAGTTCTGGGGGCCTTTGGGGCTGGATTCCTGGCTCTAGCTCTGACATTCCTACCTTCTCTGCATGGCAGAAGGGAGAGGCATATAGTCCAGCAGCTGAGGTGGAAATGAGAAAAAGCAAAGGGTGCAGAACTGCCCCCATGAACTTCAGATTCCCTCTGATAGGCTCCAGGAGAAGTAATTGATATTTCTATTTTAAAGTAAGGGGTGGAGACATGGTGTTCTAGGCTGTAGGTTCAGGGAGAGAGTAGAGGGAGAGCAGTGGGGGAGGAAAGGGGCAGCCAGGGACAATTACTTGCCTTGGCCAGCAACACCCTTTTCCTATGGAAACTTAAGCTGCCCCAAGGCCCAGAGGAGACAGTCCATTAGCTGTGGACAGCAGGGTGCGAGAAGGAGGGGCCTCTCTCCCTTCAGCTCTTATCGCCAAATGAAAGGCAAAGCTTCTGCTCCCTCAATTAGGGTCAAAAAACAAAAACCAAACCAAACCATAAAAAACTCCACACACTTTCAAAGCACATGCACAAGCTCTATCTCCTCTGAATAGCTGAAGCTGAGTAACTTGGGGGAGGGGGAGTAGGGGATCCATGGACCAATTGGACTGGACCACAGTGAGAGGGGAGGAGGTGCCCTTCCAAAACACCTTCCAGGTTACACCCAGCCTAAGGAGGAGCTGGGGGTGGAGAAAAAAGAATTGATTCTCCCCCAACTTACCTCCCTCTGGAGTGGTGGCAGGTGGAGGGTCAGCCTAGTAGAAAGAAAGGGTCAGTGTCCTGAGATCCCCAGGGGAAGGTAGTATGGAGGGAAGGGGTTCCCAAACCCCCAGAGGAAGTGAGTTCAAGAAGGAGTAGGGAACAACAGTGGGGGCTTCCTCGATCTGAAAGAGAATTCTAGTTGGTGTTAAGGGGAAGTTGGGGGGCCTGGTCATTCAGTCTCAGGGTGTGTCCATCTGTCTCCAAAAGAAAGCAGTCTTTGGTATGAAGAAGAGGGGGTCCAGCGTGCGGGCGTTGGGGGTGTGTGGAGGGACCAATGAGAGGCAGGTTCGTTCTGAAAGGTACAGGGAGAGAGCTAACTGGGGCTACACCCTTCTTCCCCACCCCCTTCCCCGACAGAACTTGGGCTTGTCCTGTTTGACGTGCCCGCCGAAGGGGCGGGAGGGGGTTACTGACCCGAGCTGCAGTCCCGAGGCTCTGTACACCCCGTGGCCCAGTCCTGGCTGGAACACTGCTCGGCTCAGCTGGGGTGCCCCACGAGACCAGGATGGAGGTAGGAGCGGTCTGGGGACCTGTGGAGAGTTTGTCTCAAACGAGCTTCCACGGGGTTGGGGATAAAAAAGAGGGCAGCCTGGGGTCCCTATTGAGGATCTGGAGGTGGGACCTCAGTTTCTGGAAAGAGAAGAGGAACAGGGGTTCGTCCTAGGCTACGACGGGATCTGGCTCCGGTCAGCACACCCTCTGCTCTGGCCAGGAAAGCGCCTGCTGCTGGCAGGGCCAAGCCCCTGCCAGGCGAGAGATAGCACCCTGAGAGGCTACCGCCACCTGGAGGGCGTGTGCTGCCACCGGGCGAGCGAACCCAGGGGGCGCTACAGTCGGTCGGTGAGGAGCTGCCTCGCCTCGCCCTTCCCTTTCTTGGCTTCAGCACTGGGAGAGGAGGGGTGACAGCAGAGACTCCCCGGCGCAGGCAGGGCACATCCCGCTTGGGCTATCTCCAAATGGATCCTGCTGAGCCACAGGGTCCGGGCCTGGGAGGGGGGTGGATGGACGTGGCCTCCCCAGTACCCGGAGGAGGCGCGTTGGCACTTGAGCATTCTTCCTTTCGGTCCCTTCCTCCGCTGAGGTCGTGGTCCCAGCCTCGGTGCGTTTGTTCTTCGGGGGCCAGAGGCTGGGCGTCCGGCGCCCGGAGGAGGGGCCGGGGGAGCAGAACTTTTTGCCTTAAGCTCAGAAGTTGGGGCAGCCTTTGAGCCCTTCTGCCTGCAGCGGTGGGCGCTCCGGAGCCCCTACCCTTTCTAGGAAGGGAGTTGAGGAAGAAGCGGAGGGGGAGGGGAAAACGGGGAGGAAGGGTGAGAGAGGGGTTGGAAGGACAGTGGGAGGTGCCCAAATAAACAGAGATCAGGGATCGGAGAGAGGAGGAAGAAGAGGCGGTGGTGGAGAGGCTGGACTGATCCAAAGAGAGAGCGAGCAAAACTGGCAGGAGGCGAGAAAGCCAGGGAAGGAGGAGGGAAGGGGAGGGAACACGGCGAGAGGGAGGGGAGCGGCGGCAGAGCCTGGCGGGCGCGGGGCGAGGCCAGGCGAGCAGGCGGGAGCCACTGTGCGGAGCAGCGGCCGGGTACTGCTCCCGACTTGGAGCCGGGGCCCAGGGGAGGGGGAAGGGCCGCCAGCCTGGTCTATGTCTTTTTCTGACTCCAGTGCAACCTTCCTGCTGAACGAGGTAACCGGGGGCCCCCTCCAGTGGGTGGGAGGGGAGCCCCACTCCAAGCTAGGAAAAGCCCCAGCATTTCGGGGAGATTGCAGCGATAGGGAAGGAGGGAGGCCAGAGGCGGTGAGGCCAAGGGTGGAGGAAGCACCATATAAGAGAAGAGAGAGCGGCTGAAGCTGGCAGCTCCTAAGCATTGGAACTGGGATAGGTGGGGAGGACTTACTGGGGAGCCGGAGAAGGGGCGAGATTAGAGGATGGAGAGGGGAAGACTGTGCCAAGCTCTCCTGGTGCCTCATGGAGTTCTCTGGGGACAGCCTAGTAGCCAGAATGCTAGGGGCCTCTGCCCAGACATTGGAGACTCCTGAGAAGTTCTTCCCAGAGGTTCTAGCTCCTGCCTCAGTTTCCCCATTCAATACTCAGGGATTGGGATCTGCCCAGCTTCCTGGTACATGCAGAGAAGAAGCTAGAATGTATTTTGGAGGCCCCTAAGAACTCCAGCTCCCAAACCTGATTATTTGGACCTTGTCCCTTCTCTCCTGCTTTGATGCCTAGGTACCCACCCACCACCAGGCTAACAGCTCTCTTCTAGGCAGTCAGGCAGGAGGAGTCTTCTCCTCAAGGTAGCTCTGGACCTCGATTCTTTCTTGCCCTCAGCTCTCTCTCCTTATGCCCAACCATGGGAAAGAAAAGGGATTCGGGGCCATATGGATACTGACAGGCACATGTCCTGCTACAGGAGAGGAAGTCACTAGGTTGGCGTGAAAACTGGAGCAGGCAGATGTGGGTGAGGTGAGAAATGGAAGGGAGCATTGGGTGGCAACCTAGAAATATGGGAAGGAGGAAGGGAGGCTCTCAGGCTCCTGAAGGACCCAGGGGATAGGCCCAGGTATGAGGAGCTTGACTCCATCTCCCGGGGGTAGTTGGCATGGCAACTCATGCCTCATGAGCAGACCTAGGCACCATTGTCCCAGACAGGGATGAAGATAACAAGGTGTGTGAGGAAGGAGTGCTGCTGATGGCAGATCCGCTATTACCTAACAGCCCCCAGGACCACCTAGGGGTTGAGAGAGCCCCAAAAGGAGAGGCCAGGGGAGCAGATTTAGGGACGGGAAGAAAAGCAACTGCCCCGGCAGCTGTCGTCATCAGTCATCTCCCAAAAGAGAGCACCTTGAGGGTCTTATTGTTCTCACATCTCATACCTCCTCTCTGCCCTTCTGGAAGGACAGAAGGAATTAAAGAGGCACAGTGAGAGAGGAGTATACAAGGAATGACAAGGAACTGGGAGAGGGCACAAAAGAAAGAAAGCAGAATGTCTCAGGATTCCAATCTGGAAGAATCAAATATACAACCAACCCCCAAATGGTCCTGGACTCAGGAGAAGGAACTGTGAAAGCAGAAGGCCTCCCCCAGTAGTGTCTTGTCCCCCTCAGCTATAGGGGCTCCAGCAAAATTCAGTTTACCAAACCTGCAGGAGGAAGATACTGAGCTGGGTTCGGCTGGGCTGGACAGGGATAGACAGACTAAGGGCAGACTAATCTTAAAATGAGGCCCTTCCTCTCTCCTTTCCTTGTCAAGAGAACAGGAACAAGTGACAGGTGGGAAGAGGATTGCTTTCGGTGGTCTTCCCCTCTCTCGCGCACAGTGCCTTCTACCATAGATCTCATCAAACCCTGTCAAGCTTTGGTTTTCTGATTCCCCCCTAACCTCAAGCTAGGACAGAAAGAGACTAGGAATTACTTAGAGCAGGTGCCCCATAAATGTTTGTGGAAGGAATAAATAAATGAACGAGCAGAGATGGGTCAGGAATATCTGGTGTCCTGTGTCACAGACTCCAAGTTTCAAGGCTAAAAAAGCCCCTAGGAAGTCTAGCCCAACTTCTTTTTAAAGAGGGGGAGACAGTCTCAGAGATGTTAAGTGAGCTGACTAGGGTCACACAGCTTATTAGTGGCAGAGCCAAAACTAATATTCAGGTGTCTTGACTTTGTACCATGTTTTAGCCACTATACCACATCCCCCTTCCTGTTAATCTCTCCTCCCCCCTGGACTCCTCCCTCCCTTGTCATCGCCCTTCAACCCACCATAGATGGGACAAAGCAACACTCAGTGGTTACCGAAGCGATAACCCCTCACAATTGGACAGGGATTATTTTTGGTTTACAGACGCTCTCACACCCATTTTCTTATTCCATCCTCATAATGTACCTCAGGAAGCAGATTCCTGAGCTCACCCTCCTGGGTGTGAGAAACTGCGGGTGGAGAAGGACTGAGCTGAGGAACAAGAGCCCAGACACTAGGAGGCTAGAGGCCTCTTTGCAAGGGTAACTCCGCTCTACCTCATTTCCCCATGGAATGGGGGAAGGGAGGAGGCAGGTAACCCATCAGAATTCAAACGACTAATTTTGCTCAAGGGATGGAAACTGGAGGGACCTCAAATGGGGAATCTTTGGGGAAGTTTCCTTAAGAATAGGGCTGCTGCTCTGTCTTTTATCTCAAATCTCAGCACTTCTTTGAAGGGGACTGGTGCAGAGTGGTACTGTGGCTCAAACCTGGATACCCACCATCCCCATCCTTTTGCTAAGGACAGAATCTGGCCTCACACCAGTGACTCGGGTGACTTGTCCTTTCCTCTCCCAACCCTTGTATGGCCAGGGTCCCACCTTCTGTCCCACCTACAACAATCCCCCTATCTCCACCCTCTAGTTTCTTTCCTTCTCCCTTTAGGCTTGCCTAAAACGCCCCTCCCTTCCCCAGTTCCCACGGGTGCCTTGGCAATGGGTCTTTGGCAGGGAAGTGAAAAAGGGAGCCCCCGTCCCGGCGACTAGGATGAAAATTGCTCGAGATAGGTGTGGGGGCGGCCTAACCCAGCTCTTCGAAACCAACTCCCTTCACAGGGGTTGGGCAGCGTGGCCCTTTGCTGCTGCGTGTCAGGACTGAGAGGGTAGAGCACCTTTTGGGGCGGGGTTGCTTTCGTAGCATTAGCCTAGTGTCGCCAAACCCATTCCTTCCCAGTGCCGTTGCTGGGTTTGCTCTTCGAGTCTCTGGACTGCCGGGCCCAGACACGCCGCCCTCTCACCTGCCGCCCCTCCCCCACGCCTTTCTGCCTCCCTCATGTCTTGTTCTCCCCCTTCCTCCCTCTGCCTCTACTTCTCCTTTCTCCCTTTCCAGCCTCCCTTTAACCACCGCCCTCTCCTTTCCCGGGTCTGGTCTCTTTTCCCTCTCAGGCTCCGCACCCCCCTCGCCCGCGCCAGCCCTTTGTTTCCCGGCGGAGTATTTCCTGGGTTGCTGAGCGTCTCTGTCTCCGCATCTCTCTCCGCCCCGCCTCCGCCGAGCCTGGATCCGCCCCGCCCGCAGTCTCTCCTCCCCTTCCTCCCCGCAGCCCCTCCGCCCCGTAGGTGCTTGGGGACCCACCTTCTGCCCGCCTCACGTCTACTCCCCTCTCCTGGCCGCATCTGGGCTCCCTCTAGGCCTGTACCTCCCGCCACCACCCCCTCCTTCTCCCGGGGAGGGGGCAGGTGGGCGGGCACTATTGTTGTAGGATTCCTCAGCCGCGCTCTGGGTGGGACCAGCAGGGTTGTGGGGGGTGGGGGGAGCGGTGATTTGAGCTCGAAGCATCTGGGCTTCGCGGCTCGCTCCCTCCTTCGCGCTCTCTCTCTCTCGCCGCCGCCGCCCGCTGGGCTGCGGGGCTCGGTGGCATCTCTCGGGCGCGGCCGCTGCCCTCACCCCCGCCTCCGGGCCGCTCCCGCCCCTGGCGCCGCTCGCTTCCCCCGACCCGGACTCCCCCATGTATGACGACTCCTACGTGCCCGGGTTTGAGGACTCGGAGGCGGTGAGTGCCCACGGTGGGAGTGGGGGTGGGGAAGTTGGGGTGACACTTCCTCTCCGTTGGACCCTTCCCCCAGTTCAGGACTTTGAAAAAATGCCCTTTTGGTGGGGCAGGGTGTGTGCGGGGAGCCCCGTAGGAAAGTGGGGAGATGGGTTTTCATGCTAAGGGCCCCCCAGTGCCCCAGTTGTAGACCAAAGGGCACCGGCTGTATGCAAGGAGGGAGCATTGTGGGGGAAAGGCTCGAGCAGGTGGCTCCAAAGCCCAGGACAGGAGAGGTGGAGGAGTCGAGGCTAAGGGCATAGAGGCTTTAGAGAGGGCAGAGGCAATGTCTAGAGTCCTGAAGGAAGGATTTATGAGGTCTGAACATAACAGTTACTGGAGAAGCTGGGGATCTTGAGGAGGGGGACATTCCAGACCTCCTGTGCACCAAGTCAACAACAAATGAGGGAGCCTGGGAGAACACTGGAGATTTGGTTCCCAACCTCTTCAGAAAGATCATAAACACAATAAAATTCAAAAAAAAGATCATAAAACTTGAGGACCTCCGTTTTCCTCTTCCACCCTCCATCTCTGCACGTTGCTTTATCTCCTCACCTTTCCTCCAGCCCAGCTACTGGCCCCAGCATAAACCTAGGCACCCAGCACATGAGTGGGCCAGCTGACTGAGCCCATCCATTCCACAACCTCCTGCTGAGGCTTCCTCAGAGCAGCAGGCACCCTGAGCTCCTTCTCAGCATGGAGGGCCTGGAGGTGAGGCCAGAGGAGCTGAAGGCCTGGAGATGGAAAGGAAGCTCTTTGCTCAGAGAACCAGGCAACCAATAAATATTTAATTCTCCTCTTTGCTTTTATCTCCTGACCCACTGAGACAAATCAGCTCATTAGGCAGTGATTCCCGGAGCTCAGAGAGCAGGGAGAGTGCCTGGAAGGATGGGGCAAGAATGAGGAGTAGCTTCTCAGCCCCCTGGAGCTGCCAATCTTCCATCAAACCTCCTGAAAGAAGGCCTTCGTGGAAGAGAACCATTAGATGGCTTGGAGGAGGCCCCGGATGGGTGTGCAGGTTAGAGTTATACAGTTGCCAGCACCCCTGGTCTGAAAAGACAGTATGATCAAGCCCTCACTCATCTCTTGCTGCCAGGCCCAGGATAGATGCTAGGGCTCAGAATAGGCAGCTACCAGTCCTTTTCTGGAACTGGGTTCCTGCTGGGACCAATTCTCCATCAAGTCTCTGGGGCTAATAACCTCGCAGCTAGAGCAGGTACTTTTCAAGGCTCTGATGGACACCTCTGGCAGTTGAAGGGACAGCTGGCATGGATGCCAAGGTGAGCTTGAGAAAGGACTCCTCTGGGGGGCTGCAGGGCCTTGGGAGCTTCCTCTCATCCCTGGTGAGAAGGCAGGGACTGCTGCAAGGTAAAAACTGACATGTGAATGGTGTTTGGGGGCAGCATGCTGTCCCATTGCTCCCTCCCCACCTCTCTCTAGTTCCTGGATTACCCTCCCCCACTTCCTTTCTCTTGCCTGGCTCCTTGCTCTCCCTGAGGCCCCCTCTGAAGCAGTAGGAGGGAGATCAGGCTCTAAATAAATCCACTGGCTCATCTCCCTCCTCTCCTTCCCCGTGCCAGGCAAGAGTGGAGCTGCAGCCTGCCCACACACTTACCAGGCAAGGGGGGCACCACCAGGGCACTGTGCCAACTCCTGGCAGCTCCAAAGTACTGAGACTCTGGCTACTGAGGCATAGCAGGGAGTGGGGGAGACAAGACCCCAGAGTGTGCTTGGCAGGGCACCCCTGGCCTTCCCAAGTGAGACCAGAGCTTCAGAGATGGGTGAGTCTTGAGGACTTGGAGTAATGGAGAGAGCACAACTTATTAAACATTAAGGGAGAGATCCTGTCATTCCCATCCTAGGCTGGGAGGCCAGGTAACCCAGCTGCCCCAAGCAGGGACATTAATATTACTATTAGGCTGAGAGCCTGGAGGACAAGTAATAAAGGTTAGACTCCTCTCCCAGCACCGTGCTCGGCATCTAGGTGGTATCTGATGTGTCCTTATCAAAGTGAGTGGTCATCTTGCCTTTTCTCATGCCTCCTGCCTGATGGCCTCTATCCACTTCAAACAGCCATGTCCTGTAGAGGAATCTCTTGTGTCCTGAGACCCCTGGAAAAGCTCCCTCACCCTACTGACAGTGCAAAGGGTCTTCCTGGAGCTCAGCCTTTCTCCTTCCTGCTGCCAAGCCAGTCCTATTTTGCTCTCAGGAGAGATAGGGAAGAGCAGGCAGACATTGTTGTTGTTAGTTGCCATTGACTTGGCCCCTGACTCATGGTGACCCCATTCACAACAGAATGAACCACTACCCAGTCCCGCGCCATCTCCACAGTTGGCTGTGGATCAGACCCAAGTGATCCATAGGGTTTTCATTGGTGGATTTTTGGAAGTAGATTCCCGGGCCTTTCCTCCTAGTTCATCTTACTCTGGAAGCTCTATGGAAACCTGTTCATCGTAGCAACACACAAGCCTTCACTGACAGATGAGGTGCATTGGCCAAGAATCGAACCCTGGTCTCCCACATGGAAGGCAAGAATTCTACCACTGAACCACCAATGTCCCTCATTAGGCAGGTTCTGTTCCTCTGTAAAATGAAAGACTTTTCCCTCTGTGTTTTCTTCATGCCTCTCATCTACCACAGACATTGTCTGTAGCTTAGGCTCTGGAGCCTGGGCTAAGACCATGCTGACAAGTCCTCTTGTCCAAGGCAGGGCTGGGCAGGGGTCATGGTGCATGGCAGGTGTGTGATTTTGCTCCCCACTGAGTTTGGTCTCTGCTGCCTTCTGTGAGGTACTCATGGACAGTGGGCTTGAGGCAATGTTCTGTAGCCTGAGAAGGCAGTCTAAAGCCTCTTCCTCTACACACAGGCACACGCACACACACATTGCCACGTAAATCCCTTATCTAGGCTCCTACCTTCTCTTTGCCATCTGCACCTCAGGATTGAGGGAAGCATCATTTCATTTTTCTGCCCATAAAGAGGGGAAACTATGGCAAAAAAAAAAACAACCCAAGATTCCCTTCTCCCTAGACTGAGGGGGAAACCCAGACATCCTGACTTCTGGCTTCTTAGTGTTCCACTTCCCTTACTCTTTTGTGTATTTCCTTCATGGCCTTGAAGGTGAATTCTGGGCTCTCTAAATGTGCCCTTGTTGCCCAAAGACCCTTCCTATGGGCCAGACTGAGGTTACCAAAGACCTTGCTCAGGTTACGAAAGACCTTGCTCAGGTTACCAAAGATCCCCTCCCCAAGTCCCCAGAGTCCTGTTCGTTCCTCCAGGGCTTGACATCCCCTGGGCTTAGGGAAAGGGTGGGAGATGTAGGCCAGGTAGTAGGTGTGGCCCAGCCTCACCCGTGCCCAGGGAGATAGCTTTATGTTGCCTTCTCAGCCTTGTTGGATGCCCACACCTGGCCAGTTGCCCCAGCAGGTGTAGGAGGAAAGAAAGCGGGGGTTGGGGAGAATAAAGGCAAGGTAATTTATAGGAGATGGCAGTTCTGTGCCCTCTTCTTCACTCTGGAATGGTAGAGACTAGGGAAGATGGGATCTAAGGAGACAGGTGGCTGTATCCAGACACTCCGGGCCAGTGCCATGCCAACCAGCATCTCTTGACTGTTCCCTGGCTGGCTGTACTCCTGCCAGGCATTTTAAAAGGATAGTGTCCAGGCTGCTTTGCAGGCTGCTGTGAATGAGAGGACTGGGTCTCCTGGATTCAGAATCATCTCCAATATATCATCTTCAGTATATCCCTCTACCCCCAGGCCTCAGAAGACATGGCCAAGGAGGGAAAAGAGAGGAAGGAGAAAAGTGTGGCAGGCTCTATTCAAAGCTGCAGTATTAATAGGCCTGGGGGAAGGGCCTAGATCTTAGCACATATGGATTGGGCTGGCTTTCCTGCAGCCTAAGAGACACTGGGGCCCTTCCCATGGGGACAGGAGAAGAGGCTGGGGCCTAGCCACTTCCTTGAAGATGGAGAGGCTGAGGGTGAGTGATGGCACCTCTGTATGTTTAGGAGGGTGCCTCTACTTTCTGCAGTGCCCTTCTCACCTGAGCCCGGGGTTATAGCCTGTCTCCCATCCCAGGGTTCAGCTGACTCCTATACCAGCCGCCCATCTCTGGACTCAGACGTCTCACTGGAGGAGGACCGGGAGAGTGCCCGCCGTGAAGTGGAGACCCAGGCTCAGCAGCAGCTCGAAAGGGCCAAGGTATCACCTTCCAGGGCAGGGGACAAGACTGGGTGGAAAGCTGTGCTTGGTCCCAAGTCCCAGGAGGTCACTGGGCAGAGTGTATGTGCAGGTGAAAGAGTGTGTGTGAGGCTCTGGCCCTCTGCTGATGGGGGACTGACACTGGGACGGGTGGTCTGAGGCTCCTCACTTGCACTGTTGGCCACGTTCTCCAGCACAAGCCCGTGGCATTTGCTGTGAGGACCAATGTCAGCTACTGTGGTGTACTGGATGAGGAGTGCCCAGTCCAGGGCTCTGGAGTCAACTTTGAGGCCAAAGATTTTCTGCACATTAAAGAGGTGATCGACAACCCTCCCCCTTCCCCAAAGAAGCCTCCACCACTCAA
The DNA here is from genome assembly GCF_000243295.1 of Trichechus manatus latirostris. Lineage (NCBI taxonomy): Eukaryota > Metazoa > Chordata > Mammalia > Sirenia > Trichechidae > Trichechus > Trichechus manatus. The sequence continues at coordinate 459,531 of NW_004444145.1, forward strand.
TTTCCCTGCTTCTGCCCGAAATCCCAATGCCTCTTATTTCTTTAGGTCTTCAGTCTGTAAACACATCCCCAAACTCCTCAACTACTTATCTTTAACACATACTCATACAGCCCTCATATCCAAGACCTAGTCCCAAGGGCCTCCATCCTTCTGAGCCTTGGTGGGGTCTCAGTCTCCATATCTGTAAAGTGAGCTGTTAGATTAGCTGCCTCTTAGGTCCCGTGGGACAGCTGTGATGCCTCACTCTGAAATCCTGGGTGCCTCAAACCCAGCTGCCCTTCCCTCTGGCTCCTTCTGCTGCCTACCTCCCCAGCGCTGGTGGGGTCTCAGTCTCCATATCTGTTAAGTGAGCTGTTAAATTAGCTGCCTCTTAGGTCCCGTGGGACAGCTGTGATGCCTCACTCTGAAATCCTGGGTGCCTCAAACTCAGCTGCCCTTCCCTCTGGCTCCTTCTGCTGCCTACCTCCCCTCGCGCTGCCTTCCTCAGTCTTCCTGGACCAGCTTGCCGAATGCCTCTCCTGGCTCTTCATCTCCAAGAGCCTGGACTAAGGCCTGGGCTGCCGCCTCTCACTGCCCCTTCCCTGTCCTCCCCACCCCCAGAAGTACAGCAATGACTGGTGGATCGGGCGGCTAGTGAAAGAGGGCGGAGACATCGCCTTCATCCCCAGCCCCCAGCGCCTGGAGAGCATCCGGCTCAAACAGGAGCAGAAGGCCAGGTGAGAGAAGGGCTGTGACTCGGTAAACATCCCCCCACCACATGTGCACATTACCCACGCACCACACACACCACATATGCATCCCACACAAAAATACATGCATATACCCAGCTATGCACATTTGCACATCTGTCTTTACAGCAAATATACAAGTATACGCACACAAATGCACACATATCACATATATACTCCCTCACTAGATAAACTATGTAGAAATTTACACAAGTATTAAATAATGTTTAGACACATACATACACAGTGGCACATACACATGCTCTCTTTGACCTTTTCTGCTTTCAGGAGATCTGGGAATCCCTCCAGCCTGAGTGACATTGGCAACCGACGCTCCCCTCCTCCATCTCTAGGTAGCCTCCCCCCACCCCACCCCCATCTTAGGTAGGTGGGTGATTAAGACACGGGGGAAGGGGGAATTTTCCCCAGGTTAACTGTGTGGGAAGGGGTTGGTGGAGGAATCCAAAGAGCTGGGAGAAGCCCCATATCTCCTCTGGGAAAGGGAATGCCATGCCCCCAGGGCCTTTTCCCCTTTCACCAACTCTAATCTTTTATTTCCTTTTCCAAAAAGCCAAGCAGAAGCAAAAGCAGGTGAGTCAAGGAAGGGACCTGGGCTGGGGGGCTCATGGCTTATGACTCTGGGAACAGTTTTCTGGGCAGTCATTGTTGGAGGGGCAAAAAGATACAGAAGGGAGGGAGTGCCAGGACTTCTGAAATCTGCCCCCAGGACCAAGAGGGCATAGGACAGGCACTGGGGCCATGACTTTGCCTGACCTCATGTCCATCCTGCAGGCGGAACATGTTCCCCCATATGATGTGGTGCCCTCCATGCGGCCCGTGGTGCTGGTGGGGCCCTCTCTGAAAGGTTATGAGGTGAGACAAGGTCCCTGGTCCCAAAGATTCACCTTTACCAAACTGGCCACAGGAAGGCTCCCAGGACAGTAGGAGGAGGTGTCCTCCATCCAGGGTCTAAGTATGGAGGGGGTGGACTCCATGGGCCATGCCTGGGGATGCTGCCCCTCTCCATGGGGGCTTTCAGTCAGCTCCCTGCTCTCCCCCACTCAGGTCACAGACATGATGCAGAAGGCTCTCTTCGACTTCCTCAAACATAGGTTTGATGGCAGGTAAGCTGCCTAGCCTGAGGTGGCATGAGAACCAGGGAGAAGACCATTGCCTACTTCCCAATGCTTGTAGCAGTGTCTTCTCTGAAGGGAGAGTTAGTGAGGCCTGGGTAGGGAGGGGCCTAGGGCTTTAGGTTTAGAGGTGAGCTGTGATTCTCCACCCCCACCCCAGGATCTCCATCACTCGCGTCACAGCTGACCTCTCACTGGCCAAGCGATCTGTGCTCAACAATCCTGGCAAGAGGACCATCATAGAACGTTCCTCTGCCCGCTCCAGCATCGGTGAGAAGTCCCTGTCTTCCTGTTACTCTGCCCACTCAAGTGTTAGAACCATCTTCCTACTTTTCTCTTCCCCAACTCCTTGCTTTTCTGCCCAGCTCCTTCTCCACCTGCCCCAGGATTGGTAAGAACCATTCCCAATCGTCTCAGTTCCCTGCTCCTCTGCCTGCTCAGGCCTTGATGAATATCCCTCCCTCCAATTCCTTCCCTTCCACCATCTGGGAGCCCCTAAAACCCTGTTGGGGTGATAAGTGGATGAACCCATAGATGATCACTCCTTCCACCGTAGCTGAAGTACAGAGTGAGATCGAGCGCATATTTGAGCTGGCCAAATCCCTGCAGCTAGTAGTGTTGGATGCTGACACCATCAACCACCCAGCACAGCTGGCCAAGACCTCACTGGCCCCCATCATCGTCTTTGTCAAAGTATCCTCACCAAAGGTAGGTCAGCAGAGGTAACGAAGGAGGCCCACAGCGCTGCCCCTTTAGAATGTACAACTCTGCCAAGGGTACCCGAGTTCCCTTTCCCGCTGCCCCTTGACACCATTCTGAGTCATCCTCACCTGCCACTGATGCCATATCACAAGTAGGGGGACATGCCTGGTTCTTTCCAGGCCTGGCTCTGCCCCAAGAGATTCCAGGCCCAGCTCTGCCCTTTCCCTCAGGTACTTCAGCGTCTCATCCGCTCCCGGGGAAAGTCACAGATGAAGCACCTGACTGTACAGATGATGGCATATGATAAGCTGGTTCAGTGCCCACCAGTGAGTGCCTGCATCAGCTATTCCTATGCTCACTCTTGCTTTTCCAGAACTGGGGGAGCAGTAGAGAGGGGGCTATCACTGAGAGGAGCCCAACATTTACCCTTCCCCTTTTCCCCCAGGAGTCATTTGATGTGATTCTAGATGAGAACCAGCTGGAGGATGCCTGTGAACACCTGGCCGAATACCTGGAGGTTTACTGGCGGGCCACCCACCACCCGGCCCCCGGCCCTGGTCTTTTGGGCCCTCCCACTGCCATCCCTGGACTTCAGGTAATCATTTCCAGTGGCCTCAGAACTTCAAGCTCAGGCAGCCCAAGCATTGACCACCCCCCATCCCTGCCCAGTCCAAGGCTGAGGAGTGTCCTTGACCTCCAGTTCAAAAGGCTAAGGGATTGTAGAGCTCTCAGCTCTGCTGGAGACAGAGCTGGTGCAGACAGCCCAAGAACTTACTGATGAGAGAGGCAATAAGCCAATGAGATGGGTAATCAGATTCGTTTTCTAGGGGCCAGGGGAAGCACAATCTCCAAACCCTCCTCCTAATCTGTCTTGAAGGCAGAGCCTAGATTTTGTCGTCATTGTGTGCCATTGAGTCGATTTCAACTCATAGTGACCCTATAAGACAGAGTAGAACATCCCCATAGGGTTTCCTAGGCTGTATTCTTTATGGGAGCAGATCGCCAGCTCTTCTCTCCTGCGGAACAGCTGGTGGATTTCAACCGTGGACTTTTTGGTTAGCAGCCAAGCGTTTAACCACTGCGCCACCAGGGCTCCTTACCCTGAATTTGGAGGGTGTCAAAAGCTCCAGTTTTCCATATCTGAAGAGGAAGACTGCTCTAGTATGCTTCTCCTTCTTGTGCTACTTCGTGTACCCAGGACTTGAGGGTGGTTGGGCAAGAACCCCTCCACCCTACCAGATGGGGGAGGGAGGCCAAGGCGAGGTCTGTGTTGCCTCACTTAGAGCTGTGTGTTGCCCCCAGAACCAGCAGCTCCTGGGGGAACGTGGTGAGGAGCACTCACCCCTCGAGCGGGACAGCTTGATGCCTTCAGATGAGGCCAGCGAGAGCTCACGCCAAGCCTGGACAGGATCTTCACAGCGTAGCTCCCACCACCTCGAGGAGGACTATGGAGATGCCTACCAGGACCTGTACCAGCCTCACCGTCAACACACCTCGGGGCTGCCTAGTGCTAATGGACACGACCCACAGGACCGACTCCTAGCCCAGGACTCGGAGCACAACCACAATGACCGGAACTGGCAGCGCAACCGGCCCTGGCCTAAGGATAGCTACTGACTGCTGCCCTACCCGGGCAGGGACGGGCCCAACTGATGGGGGCACCCGCTCCAGGCCGGTTGGAGTTAGACTGGCATTAGGCTGGCACTAGGCTCAGGCCCCACAACCCTCTGCCCAGCCCCAGCTCCAGGGCTGCCTGGAGTCCCAAGGTTCTTGGAGCAGGGAGCCCCCCTCACCTCCTGGGCAGTGACCCCCCTAGGCTCCCATTCCAGGTACTAGCTGTGTGTTCTGCACCCCTGGCACCTTCCTCTCCTCCTGCACAAGAAGCTGCCCACTGGGCAGTGCCCTCAGGCCAGGACCCCCTTAGCAGGGGCCTTCCCACCACTCAGGGAAGGGATGCCCCCTCAAAGTGACAAGAGGGTGGGGGTGTGGACAGCATGGCATGAAGAAGAGACAAGGTCCCTGAGCAGGCACAGGTCATAACAGTCAAAGGACTCAGGGGTTGTCATTTGGGGTCTAAGGGTCTCCACTCACCTCACTACCACACATTAGAAACAAGACAATCAAAGCCCATCAGGGAGGCACTCCCATCTATCAGCTGGGTTGGGGCATCCAGGTACAGGACTGGAGCAGCAGGCAGCCTAGGCTGGGGCTAAAGCAGCACCTCACAGCTGAAGCTCCTGGAGGGAGAGCTCTCCTTACCCTGCGAAGCTTCTTAACATCTGACGAGACCAGGGACTAGAAGCATGGTCAAGCCAAACGGAGGGCGGGAGTCAACCTGGACTGGGGGTTGGGGGAGGGAGGGCATGTATAGCACAAAACGTATGGAACCGCTTCAGGGGCCTCCTCACCCCCTCATTCTTTTGCTCTTGCATCTGGTCATTTCTGTTACTGCCCCTCGTGCACCCTGGGGGTATGAGCCCCAAACTTTATTCCAATTCATAGCTGCTGCTTGTTAAGTTAGGGTTAGATGGGGAGAGGCAGGACACGGTAGACAGCCCCCCGAGGCCCTGTCTACCCAGCTACCCTTGCCTGTGGCTCTAGTGTGTGACCTACAGAGCATGCTCCACAAGACCCTGCCCCCACCTCACTGTCATCACTAATAAACACCATGCGCAGTCGTCAGGCTTCTGTTCTATGTCTGCTGGCTCAGGTGCCCAGGTTCCTCGCTACATGGCCCACCCAAGTCTGGAGGAGATAAAGAAGTATTCTGGCTTCTCCTCTCACAAAGGACCCGTTGAGTGGGAAGGAGAAAAAGGGCAGAGCCAGGAGAGCCCTCCCACCCCTCAGCCTCACCCCCAGGTGCCTGGGAGAGACATTCAGCAGCACAGATGGAACTTGTTCTGGGAGGTGGGGAAGGGAGAGGCTTAGTCACAGCTTTATACTGTCCTTGCCTCAGGCCACAAAGGTCCTAGAAGTACAAATCTGAACTCCATGTATCTGCCAGCCCTTTCTGAGGGGTAACGAGCATGTGAGTAAGAGGGCATCAGCGGAAGGGCCCAGGCCCTGCAGCGCTCAGCCAGGCCAGCTCAGCAATCCTCATTGCCCATCTCCCTTCACCATCCGTTCTTCCCACAAGCAGTGGACTGGGCAATCAGGGAGCCACAAGCAAAGGTGCACAGCACAGGCTGGAAGAGTGCTTCCAATTGTACCTCACCTGCCAAAGTTTCACAGCTGCTTTCCTTTCTCACTCTGTGCAAAGCTACCTACAGGGTGTCCGGGCCAGGGCCACAAGTTGTGTGGGGCTGGAGCAGGGTCAGGAAGAGGCGTTATGGTCCTGCGCCAATGGCTTCCATCTCCCTCAGAAGCTGTCTATTGACTTCAACTAGGAGCTGAGACCCTATGCTCTACTCTTGTAGTTTTCTTTCATTTTCCAGGTGAATGTATTGTGCCCAGTGCTGTCCTTCCTGTCTTCTACGGTGCCAGGGAGAACCTGGGAGATGAGTTTAGTTAGAACTAGACACAGCCTTAATACCCATGTATTTATCCTCAGAACATACAAACTTATCTTCTCAGAGAATAGAAAACAGAAATTTCACACAGTGACAAAGATGACCCTGACCCCAGCTCAGCCTGACCCCAGTTACTAAAAAAAAATTCCCTGGGTGAGGGAAGCCTAGAGTGCGTAGCACCCCTTGGCACAGGGGTTGTACGCAGCTCTAAAAGCTCCTGACTTGAAAATCCAAATGTGAAAACAGCTGTCAAAAATGACAACAAAAGTCCAAGGTCCATAACCCTCACAGTGCCACATTCCCTGGGTCATCTCAGGCAACGGTGTTGCTGTGGCTTATGCAATCAAGTCTATGCTGAAGGTGCTCCCATCCAGGCAGCCAGGCTCTTGTTCAGTCCAGGGGCAATGCCAACTGGCTGTCCCCATACCCTGGCAAGAGTAGACAGCCCACTGCAACCCCAAAGAACCACAGAAGGGCACAGCTGGGCCAAAACCTGGCCATTTGCTCTCCCTGCCTCCTACAGCAGCTCCTCTCTTTTTGAAGCTCAGGCCTTCAGACCTGGAGGTCTGGGCCAGGGAGTCTTGTTTTGTAAACTCCCACAACCCAAGAGTGAGGACCTGGAGAGAGGGATGTAAGGGTCCTGAAGAATCAGCATTAGGCAGCTTCAGAGCATGCCCTTAAACCCACGGGAAGAGTGCTGTGTCAGGCAAAGATGGTCTCTTCCCGGCGCTTCTTGGTGAGGATGGTGCCTGGCTTGTGCTGGGCATCTGGGTGGTTGGCTAGCTCTGGAGGACAGGAGGACACAGGGCTCTCCAGGATGGCTTGCTTCAGCTCATAGAACACAGCAGAGTCCTCTTTGGTGAGGAAAGTGATGGCCACACCACTCTTGCCTGCTCGTCCTGTACGGCCAATCCGGTGGATGTAATCTGGGGATTGGGAGGAATGTCAGTCACTCAGGGCATCAGGCCAGAACCCTGGTAAGCAGTGTCTGAAGCCTCTGTTTCCAAAGGTATCATCTTCCCCACCCCATCACCAAGGGCAGTAAATGCAACTCATGGAGACTGAAACCTGAAGTGCCTACAGTACTCTTTATCACTAGATGTTTGGTCATCCTACCACACTAAGAGCTGCCTAGCTCCATGCTTCTCCACACCCCTGAGGACTGAAGTGTTATCCCAGTGCTGGGACAACAAATCCAGGTGGAATAAAGGGCAGGAGATCTTCTCATTGGGATAAGCCATCCTAGACTCAGCTTTGAGAGATGGCAGCAGTAGCCCCCTTGGTGCAGCACCCCAATTTTGAGAGCGAAGAGATAAGGAGTCTCCCCCTACCCTGGACTAAAGCTGCTTTCCCCTGCACTTACCTTCAATGTTTTTGGCCATATCATAGTTGACAACCATAGACACATCTTGGATGTCGATACCACGACCAGCCACGTCTGTAGCCACCAAAATATCCTTGGCCCCAGCCTTGAGGTTGGACAGTGCAAACTCTCGCTGCTCCTGGCCTTTTCCACCATGCAGTGTACAAGCATTGTACTGTTGGAAAAATAAAGAAAGAGCAATGGATCATCGCAAGACAGAGACTCTAAGAGGGAGCAGGGACAGAGAAGAGAGGGAGGGTTGGAGACCGCGGCAGGGTAGAAGGGGAAGGAGACAGGAGAAAGAATAAGTGCAACTGAAACAAGTAAGGAGAGAACAGACAAGCTGAAAAAAGGGATAGGAGAGTATAGGATGTGGTGTGGCAGGGATACAGAGGGGAAGGTCAAAGGCAAAGCAACCGAGGCCAGATGTGGAGTCAGACAGATGATAAGTAGTCAAAGAGCAAGAATTAGGTCAAAGAATAGGGTGGAAAGCAGGGATCAAGAAGATGTAAGTTAAAAAGCTGAGTGGAGAGGACACACACACTTCTCCTCAATCACCAGTATCAAGAGAAGGATATCCTTACAATAGAGCACATAGGAGGCACAGTTACAGATACTTCTTAGACATAACCAAACACCTCACGGGACTGGATTTCTGGGTTTGAAGGATTAGGACCATAGTCTCATGGGACATCTCAGTCAATTGGCATAATAAAGTTCATAAAGTTATGTTCTACCTCCTAGTTTGGTGAATAGTGTGTAGGGTCTTAAAAGATTGTGAATGGCCATCTAAGATACAACTATTGGTCTCTACTCATTCAGAGCAAAAGAGGAAGAAGGAAAACGAAGACTCAAAGAAGAAACCAGTCTACAGGACAAATAGTCTACACAAATTACGGCCTTATCTATCCTGAAACCAGAAGAACTAGATGGTGCCCAGCTCCCACTACCAACCATTCTGACCAAGGATACAACAGATAGTCCCAAAGAGAATGGGAGAAAAATGTGGAACAGAACCTCAAATTCCTAAAAAAACAAAAACCTGACCTACTGGACTGGTTAAGTCTGGAGGACTCCCCAAGACTATTGCCCTGAGATACTCGTCAAACCTTGAACCGAAACTAACCCGAGGTCACCTTTTAGCTAAATAACAAACTGGCTCAAAAAATAATGAATATCACCGTAAGTACTGTGCTCCTTTAAAAAAATCACCTATATGAGACAGTCAACAATTACTTTAAAACAAAGATGAGAATGTAAGGGGGCACGGAAACTAGCTTAATGTAAACAGAAGAACCAGGAAGGAAACAATGATAATATTCAAGCATTGTGAAGAATGTAACCAGTGTCACTGAACAACCTGTGCAGAAATTGTTGAATGGGAACCTAAACTGCTACCTTCACTGAAAACACAATAATTATTAAAAAAATAAATAAATAAAGGATCTTGATTATCAACATCTCCCTCCTGACCATATCATCCCACCTACCCAAACAAATGTAAACACAAACAGCTTTGACCCACTCTATTCCAGGTCCTCAGACCCTTCTAGAATATGTACCTCAAAATCTCCATCTGGCCCCACCCCACTTGGATGAAGCCCTACGGCAGCTTTAGCTGGCATTGCTGGAATGGACATCTGGTCATATCAATCAACCCAGTTTTCCTTATCACCATAAAACTGCCTTTTCCCTCTGGCCCTGACTTGTTGAATACTGGAGAAGTTAAAGAATGGGTGAGAATTGAAAGCAGGCACCTAAGGAGACCCTCTAGTTTGAGAAAGCTCCACAGAGATCAGACTTTGCTCTCCTCTGCCAGACATACCCCCATCTTCTCCAGGGATTTGGCCAACACATCACAGCCCTTCTTCTGGTTGACAAAAATGATGATGGGTGGATCAAAGCCTTGCTCCAAGATTGCCAGCAGCTTTTTCCTGAGGGGAAGAGGAGGAAAACAAGACACATAATTATCCCCACTCCAAGTGAAATGCCCAACCCTAATCCCAGGGTCTTCAATGCCCATGGCATTCCAAACATGAAAACAGACGCTCTTCAACAGAGCAGTGCAATCACCCTCCAGCCAGCACTCTCACTGAAAAAAGTCCTCAAAGCCCTTTCCCCACCCTGTTTCCACCCGGCTTAGCTGCCCCTGTACCTCTTTTCTGACTCTGACATGAGGAAGACCTTCTGTTCCACTCGTTCATGGGGCTTGCCTGCAGAGCCAATGTACACCACAGCAGGTCGCCGAAGATAGCTCCGGGCCAGACGCTCCACCGCTGGGGGCATGGTGGCCGTGAACATGACTGTCTATGAAAACAGGAGGCTCAGCCCTGGGCCCAGGCAGACACAATCACATATCCCACATCACCACAGGCAGCCTAGCCCAGCTAAAGTATCTAAAATGAGCCCTGGTGGTAAGCTTTGCCTTCCCAACTCTGTCCTCAGCACTTATTCATCAAGACATTTTACACCCTACAATGATGGGAAGGGCTGGGAGCATTTGCTAGTACCTATGGTCTGGTACTATGACACCTTGAAATCATTTTTCCAGGGCAAAGCTAAATGGCACCACCCCTAGGACTGTCAGAGGTCTGCATCTAGGCATGCCTCACCATTCTGGAAACATGTACTGTGGGCTCGCCCAAGGCAAGAAGGAAGCTAGAGCAGGTTTGGGAACTTGCCCAACCTTTCCTAACCCAGGGAACCAGCCTTACTTGGCGGTACTTATGTTTCCCTGACTCAAAGTTGGCCAACATCTTCTCAGGGTCTTCAGCCTCATCTGTGTCTGGCTTCTGGTTGCTGACAGGCATGTGCTCCAGGATCTTCTGGACGTCTGGCTCAAAGCCCATGTCAATCATCCTATCTGCCTCATCCAGAACCACATAGGTACAGCGGCTCAGCACCAGATAGCGGTTCTCCAGCACATCAATCAGACGTCCCGGGGTAGCAATCACAATCTGGAAGGTATAGTGTAATCATATGTGGCCCCAGCAGGTACCTCTTTCTTCTCACTTTGGCACCCACTTTGGCAACAGATCTCCAATGCTAAGGAACTGGACCCCAACCTCCAGTTATGTTTAGCAGTGAAAATTGCTGTGAATTGGCATGAAATGACTAGTTGCAACTTTGAATTTTTCAGGAATGAATGAGGTCTTCTGAGTAAGCTCTGGGGATTAGACAAGAGGAGGCAAAATCAGAAGGAACTTTCCTAGATGGGAAAAAACTAAAAGATACAGTGGAGGGCTAGTATAAAGGGATTACATTGAGAAGTCTGCAGAAGACTCAATTCCTATAGCAGACTTTTTATAAAAAGCTGCTTTCCTTTTCTCCTGCCCCATCCTGAGATGAAGGCAACACACAAAGTCAATAAGATGGTCTAGCAGAGTGACTAAGAGCACAGGTTCTGGATCTGAATCTCAGCTCTGCTCATTACTAGCTGCAGGTGACTTTGGATATTATTAACCTAAACCTCAGCTTCATCTTTAAAATGGAGATACCACTTCCTATTCTCACATGGCTGCTGTGAGAATTAATGAGCAAATATATATATGTATATGATGTGTTTAGTACAATTCCTGGTGCATAAGTTCTCAGTAAATTGTTGCTTGCCATCGAGTCGATTCCGACTCCTATCAACCCTATGCAGAAGAGTAGAAAGGCCCCATAGGGTTTTCTTGACTGTAATCTTTACGGGAGCAGGTCACCAGGTCTTTCTCCCACGAACCCACTAGTAGGTTTGAACCACTGACCTTTTGGTTAGCAGCTGAGTACTTAACCATTGTGCCACCAGGGCACCTTCTCAATAAATAGTAACATATATATATATAACCCAAGCCTTTTCTTAATTTCACTGAACGTTATATATGGAAGAACCTAGAAACAGAGCCCCAAAGTAGATAGTCTTCCCAAACAGAGGGCTGGCTGCTGGCTAAGTGAACAAACCTCACAACCCATGCGCAGCCTGAAGCCCTGGTCTTCTCTGGAGATGCCGCCAATGACAGCCACAGTGCGGATGCCCAGCGGCTTCCCAAATTTGATGGTCTCTTCCTCAATCTGCTGGGCCAACTCACGGGTAGGGGCCAGGATGATGGCATAAGGGCCTTGGTCTGATTCTTCGATCCTGTGGTAAATGGGGCATTCCACAGTGTCATCAATCTTGTCATCCACCACAAACAGGAGCAAGACAAAGTCATTCTTAAGGGCAGCTATGGAAATGGAAGGGGGGAGGTAGGATGCAGTGATCCCATTTAGAAACCAGAGATTCCAGGATAGCAAGTTCTCCAGGGAGTGGTTCCTAACAGCAATAAAATCATATGCTTCTCCCACTTTGGTGAGGGGTGTCTGAGGTCTTAAAAGCTAGCGAGCAGCCATCCAAGATGCATGAATTGGTCCCAACCCACCTGGAGTAAAGGAGAATGAAGAACACCATAGACACAAGGAAAGTATTAGCCCAAGAGACAGAAAGGGCCACATAAACCAAAGACTTCATCAGCCT
>NW_004444145.1:471560-493734 GCF_000243295.1 Trichechus manatus latirostris
GGAGTAAAGGAGAATGAAGAACACCATAGACACAAGGAAAGTATTAGCCCAAGAGACAGAAAGGGCCACATAAACCAAAGACTTCATCAGCCTGAGACCAGAAGAACTAGATGGTGCCCGGCTACCACCAGTGACTGCCCTGACAGGGAACAGAACAGAGTCCCCAACGGAGCAGGAGAAAAGTGGGGTGCAGAACTCAAATTCTAGTAAAAAGACCAGACTTAATGGTTTGATTGCCACTGGAGGGACGCTGAAAGACATGGCCCCCAGACTCTCTGTTAGCCCAAAACTGAAACCATTCCCGAGGCCAACTCTTAGACAAAGATTAGACTGGACTATGGGACATAAAATGATACTTGTGAAGAGTGTGCTGCTTAGCTCAAGTAGATACATGAGACTAAATGGGCAGCTCCTGTCCAGAGGTGAGATGAGAAGGCAGAGAGGGTCAGAAGCTGGTTGAATGGACATGGGAAATCCGGGGTAGAAAGGAGGAGTGTGCTGTCACTCTATAGGGAGAGCAACTAGGGTCACATAACAATGTATGTATAAATTTTTGTATGAGAGACTACCTTGAATTGTAAACTTTCACTTAAAGCACAACAAGAAAAAAAAATCACATGCTTCTTTGATATCATGATCCAATTATTCCCCAATGTCCGTCCCAGACTAAAGAAGGGGTTTCTGACTATAGACTTAAAAAGAAAACCAAACACTCATTTGCCATTTTCACCTTCCATACCCAGCCGAACCCATTCCACCTGGAGCTAGCTGACCCCACCTGTCAATCTTGGGGAGAGTGGTGATCCAGACCAGCAATGGGATGAGGAAGGCTGCTGTCTTGCCACTGCCAGTCTCAGCTACACCAATGATGTCACGATTCTGCAGCCCAATGGGAATTGCCTGACGCTGGATTGGCGTTGGTTCCTGTAGTGACCCAGAGAGAGTAAAGGGTACAGGCAGAATTATACCACCTGGTCTACTCTGACAGAATGGGTACATAAGCTTAACACGATGTGGGGGCACTATGTATGGTTCACAGGAATGGGGATCTGAGAGGAAACACAATCACTAAAGGCCAAAACTTCCACCAAAAAGTGATACAGACAAGGTCACCTTTTTGCCCACTGGCAAGAAGGCACCAAACAATCAAGGAATAAAGTTCTCTATTTCTAAATGAAGTTTGAATCCCCTAAATGTAGGAAAATTCAGGTCTCCTGAGCCAATCTGTGCCCCCTTACCTTGTAGCCACACTTATCAATAACCTCCAAGATGTGTGGAGGCAGAGAAGAGTCCTTCCAGGATCGGATAGGATTGGGGATCTTGCCACCTTTGGTGGTGATGCTGTAGTCCTCACGGAAGATCCGCCAGTCCCTGTCTGTCATCTCATCCAACTTCTTCTGGGACCAATGCCGATCATCCCAGCGCTGCTTGGCTTCCTTTTTACGAAGTTTGCGGAGTCTTGCCCTGGAGCAGGACACGAAGAATAAGTGAAATCAGTATCTTCCAACTCCTTTCTGTGGAAACTTTGAACTCTGCCCAACCACTCCTAGCCCTGATCACTCACTCCTCCTGCTCCTTCTCTTCCAGTGTTCGCCTCTTCTCCATTAGGTCCCCATAGAAACGTGACTGCTCTCGTTTCTGCTGCTTTAGGTCAATGCCTGCAATGAAGCCTCGCCCCAACAACTGTACCTGGTGCCGTTCTTTGTACCTAGGATTGAGACAGAGGCAGAAAAAAGAGAAGGAGTTGTTACAGCAGTAAAAGGAAAGGGCAGACTACCAATATGTAACAGTTTCCCTTCCTGGCCAGGGTCTTTCCTCGTCCAGCAGGCTGGCTGACTACTAGTTTACCACTTTTCCCGCCCCAGCTTACTTCATCTGGTTCCCTCTAGAAACTGCCTAGGGTAAAAGACCTAGAGTTTAAGCTTGAAGTCACTCACAGGGGGTTGTAGTCGATGGATGTGTCCTCAGATGCATCCCACTCAAAGACAAACTTGCGATCATTGAGATGCCTAGTTCGGCGCCGCTTCTTGATGCCACCCAGGTAACGCTCCTGCCAGGGAGACATCACAAAGCCCATCACGCTCAAGGCCCAAATCTCACATTTTGGAGAATGCAAAGATCAGAATGGCCAAATTATTAGACTTCATTTTTTGTGAGGGGGAAGTGAAGACAGAGCCAAGGCCTGTACCTTAATGGCATGCAGTTCCTTGCTCTTATCCTTTTCTTCCCGGATCTTCTGCCGCCCTTCCTCATCCTCATTGCCATTGGTCTCCCGCTCCATCCTCTCCCTGCGTTCCCGACGTTCTCGTTCCTGAGGGTCTTCTGCAGACCAAACAAAGCAAAGCTGCAGAAGAGGTCAGTGGAAGTAAAAAGGAGAGGGAGTGGAGGGAACCCAGACAATGGCCACCAAATAAGAAAAAAAAAGGTAATTTATGATATGAGAAAAATGGAGATCTAAAAGGAAGATACTTTTCTCATGAACTTCCCCTATTCTCCCCTCTACTAAAATCCAGAGCAAACAGGTTTCTGTCTGTCCTGAGTGACCGTAACCCCATCCTACCCTTTCCTGCTCTATCTAGGAGTTACACAGGGTAGGAAAACGAACCCAACATCTTCCTGCCCAAGTCTTGGAACTGTTTCCTCTTCTTCCTCTCCTCTTCAAGCATTTTCTGCCGCTCTTCCACCTCTTGCTGCCGCCGCTTTAGAGCTTCAGCCTCTCGTTCTGCTTTGGAGAGGAACTTGGGCTACAAAACAGATTGGAACTGTAAATAAAGGATCTGGGAGCAGGGTACAGTCACATCACTGATGGGGAGATGGCAGAGAGCCCTAAAATATTTGTTTGGGCATTAAACCTGCTGAGAAAAACACAAACAGGCCTAGGACCCCAAGCTCTTACCTTAGCCTCAGCTTCTTCTTCAGCCTTCTTCTTGGCCAGAAGTTCCTCCAGTGATAATGGCTGGGCCTGAAGATAAAACATAGGACTTCTGTCCATAAAGGCTCTCATCCTCTTAAGATCAACAAAGCAGGGCTTGAGTTGAAGAGGAAGATGAGAAAATCCTTCCTTTCCTTTACCTTGGGCTTCTTATCACCATGTTCATCGTCTTCATCCTTCCTGGAGTCTCTGTCCTTCCGAGATTTAAAATCTTTTCCTCGACCAGGAGACAAGCTTTAAGGAAAAGGAACAGGAAAAGTCCATATTGCTGTCTCACCTGCGGCCCCTGGATGAGGTTCAGGCTAAGGACCAAAAAGAGGATGGAAGTTTACCCATGACACAACAAGACTGGCCCATGGTCACGCCTCACATCCTGAAGCTCCCTTAGCAGGCATGGCTACTCTGCTGCTCTGAAACCTGACTGATCATGGCCCCGCCTTGGCCACATCCTACCTGAATCTCCTTTTCTGAGTCTAATCTCTTCTGGGAAATGGGTCTCCACTACTGACATCAAAAATATTCCCTCCAAATAGCAGTTGCACACTGGGGGGAAAAAAATTCAGCTTAAGTCCAGGGACAAGAGCTAGAAGGCAGAAGTGGACAGGAAAGCGGGTGATAGCGAACCCGAGGGTGAGTAAGGACAGTGTTGACATGTCGTGGGGTTGTTAACCATTGTCATAGGGCAATATGTGTACTAACTGTTTAATGAAAAACTATTTTGTTCTGTAAACCTTCATCTAAAGTGAGAATAGCAGCACAACTGGAAGAACGTAATCAATGTCACTGAATTGTACATGTAGAAATTTTTGAAATGGTGTTTCTTTGGCTATGCATATTTTCACCAAAAAAAACAAGGTCCTCCAAGGTCAAGAAGGGAGAGTGTTGACATGTCATGGGGTTGTTAACCAATGTCATAAAACAATATGTATACTGTTTACTGAGAAACTATTTGTTCTGTAAACATTGACCTAAAGCACAATAAAAAAAAAAATTCTGCTTAACTTTATCACATACAGTGAATTTAACTTGCATGGCCACCTACCCACACTGCTCCCAGATGCTGTGACATGTTCCCCCTCCTCATCTTTCCTTCCTACCAGTCCCAGCAATCCTTTCACATGCCTGCTTTGAGCTTAATCTATAAGAGATCTCAAACAACCACACTGTGTTTCTGTTATGAGCATTCTGTCCTTTGCCCTGAATTCTTACTTACACACTTGGGGCCTGATAAGAACTGTGCACAGGAAGTTTCCAGAGGAAAGAGATCAAGACACTGGGGCATTATGCTATCCTAAAAAATATGTTGTATATCCTGGGTAAGACACTGGTCTGATGAAGATAAAGGAATGTTCTGTAAACTGGTAACCTTTTCAAACTAATTTCTAAATTCTGAAAATGAGCTGACCCTCAAAGGGTTTTGACTTGACTAATTACGCTTTCAAAAGAGGACAGCTCTGCAATAACTACCAATAAGATCTGCTGAGAGAAACTGACTTCCCTATGAAGCTGAGCCAGCTCAGATGTGAACAGGAAGAGACGGCAGCATTCCCCTGAAGCCCATTCTCATTCCCTTACATACCTGGATCGTTTACGGTCCTTGTCCCTTCTGTGCCCATCCTTGTCCCGATCTCGGTCTTTCTTGTTCCGATCTCGCTCCTTATCACGTTCTCGTTCTTTGTGCCGTCGTTCTCTAAAAGACAGACAATTTAAGGAATCACTTGACATTTCCAGAGTATCCCGTTTCACTGCAGCCCTAAGGCTTCCATGATCTTTCCTCCTCAAAGTAGTGTTTTTCAATCTGGGGAATGTGTTTCCTGGGGAAGTTATGAGGGAATTCTAAGGTTTTATAGTTCAGAGTTGTACTGCTAAGTATTAATGGCAATAACAGGCCACAGACTATATGAGCTGATGACCTACCTTCCTTGATCATCTGGGCCTCCATCTTACAAGTTCCCTGTAACCTTTAAGAGCCCCTGGGTCACTAAGGGAAACTGAAAACATCTGCAGGTCTAATTGGGCTAGGAATACAGAAATGTGAAAAAGGTGAATGTCCTAATACCGGAGGCACGAGGGGAGCCAAGGAGGAAGACATTTGAAATGTACTGCCCGTCCCATGTAACAGATGTAACAGAGTTATTTACCTTTCTATAGACTTGGAACGTGAACGGGAGCGAGAACGGCTGCCCCCTCGACGTCTATCTCTTGAACGATGCCGCTTCCTATCCTTAGATGGAGAAGACTTCCGGTCCCGGTCTCTTTCCCGCTCTCTGTCAGGAGTCCGAGATCGCTTCCTTTCCTCCTTGGAAGGTGATGCATCACGGTCCTTCTTATCAGCCAGCTCTCCTGCCATCTGTCGTAAGAGTACTCGTTATATATTAGGTACCGTCCTAAACAGCTGATTTGTAATTCACTTAATCTCAAAACAACCCAATGAGAAAGATACATTAATATGACCTCTTTACTGAAGAGGAAACTGAAGCTCAAGTATATAAAACAATCTGCCTAAGGATACACAGGTAGTAAGTGGCAGATGATGGAGCCAGGCAGTCTGGCTCCAGAAGCCCACTCGTATTCACTACACTACGCTGTCTCTCTCTGATTCCTTTTCGTATATGTTCATTTCTAAATCTGTACAATGAATATACCATATTTTTGTAATTAGACTCCAAAAGAGTATTTAAAAAAAGTGCTAGGGAGTGAAGAGTGTACTATCTATCTCCAAAAGTAGCTTGTATTGCTTATCTTAGAAGTAAGTCTGCCAACTCACCAGATCAGTCAACACATCTTAGTAAGTCTAAGGGAAATAAATTCTCTTGAGCTCATAAAGAAAACTTAAAAGAGGAAAAAAAAAAAGTTTAACTTCGAGATTTAGAATTGTCATCAGCACCCTAAAGAAGTAGGCTCATGGAAAATCTGAATTTAAATGAAGAAACAAACTCACTTTTACTCAGATTAAAAGAAATGTACCCATAACTAGAGTCCCAGAAATTCTGATTGCCATTCCCTACTCAGACTTTCACAGCCTGGATGATCTACATTACCCAGTCTCATGAAAGGTTTGCGCAGGAATTTGTTCTGTTTCCCTTCTGCCTGGGGGACATGGAACACTATGCCACACTGTCAACTGTCCCTACTTCAGTTAGGAGCTAAAATGATAGCAAGTGTGAATCTACCTCTACCCCATCATCAACATCATCCCTAAGGCTTGCAATACATTTTTCAGAACTTACTTTATTCCTAGGTCTGTGAGTGCTGCAAATGATTTGCACTTATCTACTAACTTATAATCTGGTGGCTCAAACCCACCCAGTGGCACTGCATAAGAAAGGCCTGCCAGTCTGCTTCCAGGCCTTCCAAGAAAACTCTGGAGCAGTTCTACTCTGCAACACATGAGGTCGCCATGAGTGGGAATCAACTTGATGGTAACAGGTTATTTTATCCACAACTAGTTCAGCTGGAATATCAGTTCCCTAAGCTTTAGCTAGGAGTCCCTGGGTGGTACAAATGATTAAGTACTCAACTACTAGCCAAAAGGCTGGCAGTTCAAACCCATGCAGAGATGCCTCAGAAGACAGGCCTGGAGATCTACTTCTGAAAGGTCACAGCCATTGAAAACCCTATGGAGCAGTTCTACTATGCACACATGGGGTCACCATGAGTCAGAACTGACTCAATGGCAACAACAAAAACTTTAGCTTACAATCCGCTTTCCCATGATGAACAAAGGTGAGAAAAGAAAAATGAAATGAACAAGTAGCACTTTCAAAAGGTGGAGACAACCCATTTTAATCTGACAATTGCCTGAGTAACGGCTGAACGTTCTGTATCAGTACAGCACACACAGTACATGGAAATTATATTTGTTTCTCCCACTCACAGCCCTAAGAAAAGAGTTCAGAGAAAAAGTTATTTTCTCTATAGAGCACCCTGGACATCATTTATTCTTTCAACAAATATTCACTGAGCACCTAGTATGTGCCAGAAACTCTGCTACATGTTGGAGCTACAATAAACAACAACAAAAATCTCTCATCTCACAACACTTACATTCTCGTGTGGTAGACAATAAACAGGCAGCAAGATAAGAGAATTCCAAATAGTAATGAGTGCTGAGGAAGAAGACAACACAGGGTGATATCAGGGGGAGGAAGAATTTTTAGATGACATTTATGCTGGGTCTTAAATGATGGGCAAGAAAGAGCCATGCAAAGATCAGGGAAAAGAACTTATTAGGTAGAAGGGACAGCAAGTACTAAGGCACTAGTTTGGCATGTTTGCCAATTGAAAACAGACTTGTGTGGCTGAATGGCAGTGACCCAGGAGGAAGACTGACTCAAGGTGAGGTCAGTGAGGTAGGCAGGAATTGGATTATGGAAATATTCTATAGGCCAGGGTAAGGAACTTGGATCTTAATCTAACTGTAATGGGTATCTTAGAAGGGTTTTAAACAGGAAGTGAATTAATGTAAATGTATATGTTTAAAAGAATTACTTTGGTGACTTGCAAGAAAATATACACTAGGGAGGCAAGGGGGAAAGAGACCATTAAGAACACTATTACAGTACTCTAGGCAAGAGATGGTGTAGGAAAATGGCAACGGAGATGGGAAGAAGTAGACAGTTTCAGCGTATACTTTGGAGGCAGAGCTTACAGGACTTACTGATGAAGGCAGAAAGGGAAAGAGGGGACCCAAAGACAACTCCTAAATTTATGGTGTGAGCATCCTAATGGTTCGCGATGCCATTAGTGAACTGGAGAAGACTAGCAGAGGAACAGATTTAGGAGGAAATCAAGTTTCATTTTGGCTACGTTGAGAATGTGATGTCAATAAGACAATGAAGTGGAAATTCCCAGAAGGTAGTTGGATATGCAAATCTGGAACTCAGGGGAGAGTTCAGGACTGCAGACAAAAATCTGAGTCACCAAAACATAGATGGTTTTTAAAGCCATGGGGCACTAAATGATATTTACCTAAGTAGGCAATATAAAGAAGAAAATGGAAAAAGACCCAGGACTGAGCTCTGGAACACTCCAAGATTTAGAGACCAAGCAGAGGAGGAGCCACAGAAAAAGACGGGAAAGCAGTAGCCAGTAAGAAAGGACAACAAAAAGTAAAGTACGACATCACAGAAGCCAAAAAAGTGTTTCAAGAAGGGAATGGTCAACTGTGTCAACTACTACTGGGGTGGAGGAAAAACAGGAGCTAGAGAAGTGACCGCTGCATTTGCAAAAATGGAATTTGTTAGTGACCTTGACAAGAGCTGTTTCAATGGTATAAAGGGAATAGAAGCCTGAGTGGAGTGAACTGAGGAGAGAATGAGAAGTGAGAATACAAGAACAGTAAATATAGGCAACGTTTATTATAGGTTCTACTTACCACATTGGGGCCCTGACGGCACACTGGTTAAGCATTTGGCTGCTAACTAAAAGGCTGGCAGTTTGAATCCACCACCCTATGCGGTAGTTCTACTCCATCCTATAGGGTCACTATGAGTCGGAATTGACTTGACGACAACAGCAACAACAACTTATCACATAGGAGGAGCCCTGGTGGTGCAGTGGTTACTAAGAGCTTGGCTGCTATCTGAAAGGCCAGCAGTTCGAACCCCCTAGCCGCTCCACAGGAGAAAGATGTGGCAGTTGGCTTCCATAAAGATTTACAGCGTTGGAAACCCTATGGAGTAGTTTTACTCTGTCTTATAGGGTCACTATGAGTAGAATCGACTCAACAGCAACGGGACTTATGACAAGGGTCAGATAAACCAGGCTGATTCTGGCCAACTGCTTCCCGGCAGCCTCCTCTGAAATCTCCAAACCTTTGCGTTCCTCAGTTTGTGTAGGGCAGAGGCAGATTCTTTTTTGCATTCAATGAAGTGCTGTTTTGGTTTTTTTTAATAATATTTTATTGAGGTTTTGGTGAAAGTTACACAGCAGATTAGGTTCCCATCTGACAACATCTACACAAATTGTTCAGCAACATTAGTTACATTTTTAACAATGTGTCAACATCCTCTTTAACTGTGTTCTGGTTGTTCCATTTTCAGTACTCTAGTGTCCCTGTCCCCTTATCGTCTCATCTTTGTTTTAGAGTAACTGTTGACCTTTTGATCTCATATAGATTTTTTTTAATGGCGCACGACAGTCACAGATAATATCCTTTATTTTGTGTGCCAATCTGTTATTTCACTAAAAGGTGACCTCAGGGGATAGTTTCAGTTCAAGGTTTAAAAGTATCTCAGGGTAATACTCTCAGGAGTCCCCCAGTCTCAACTGGTTCAGTAAGTCTGGACTTTTGAGTTCTGTTCTGCATTTTTCTCCTGTTCTGTCAGGGTCCATCTATTGTGGCCCTGATCAGAATGGTCGGTAGTGGTAGCCGGGCACCATCTAGTTCTTCTTGTCTCAGGGTTGTTGAGGCCAGGCTCCTGTAGGCTCTCAACCCTGTAGATTAGTTTCTTCTCTGAGACTTTGGTTTCCTTCTTTCTCTTTTGCACTAAACAAATAGAGACCAATAGTTGTATCTTAGATGGCTGCTTGCAAGCTTTTAAGACCCAAGACACTACTCACTTCACTAGGACGCAGAACATAAACTCTGTGAGCTATATTATGCCAATTGACTGAGTTGTCCCATGAGACTAAGGTCCTAAGCCTTCAAACCCAGAAAACCAATCTCGCAAAGTATCTGGTTACATCTGAGAAGTATCTGTAACTGTATCCTCTATGAATATATACATGTGCACACACCTATCTATACATACATGTACACATAAATACTTCTATTTGTGCACACATGTATACACCTGTACCTACCTATACACAAATGTATCTATACACCTACATATGTGACCATACACTTGCTTTTTGGTTATTGTTAGTGTTGCCAAATCATATATTTCATATTTTTTAGCATAAACAGCCTCTTCTCTTGTGCGCTTCTTAGTGGCATCATTTACTTTGGTCAAGCTGTGCTCATTACACCCACATTTGGTGCTACTCTTCTCATCACCAAAAATAACAAGTATTTACAATCTAAAGAGTTAATTCCCCCCCAGTGAAGTTTATTTCATTGAGCATCCACTATATGCAAGGCACCCTAGGCACTGTGTGAAGTACAAAAGGAAATGAGAAGACCCTGTCCACAGGAAGCTTATAGTACAACAGAGGGGAGGAGACACACAGTGGATAGATGCCAAGATGAAGGCTCAGATGAACGAGAGTTCAAAGGAGTTTCCTTTCAGTTGTGAACGGGGATTTGGAAGGCTCTGTAGAGGAAGTGCCTCTTGAGTCTTAATTATAGGTAGAATTTGAAGATGTGTAATTAAGGGCGCGGAAAGGATGTTATTCCCGGCAAAAGAAATAATACAGGAGGTGCACAGGCGGGACAGCATATAGTTCTGGGAGAAAAGCCAGAGTTCGTTTGGCTATTCGAAACATGAAGGAATAAGGTCGGATTGGGTATATCACAGACGATGTGTCCTTGGGCAGCGGTCTGGGCCCGTAACATGGTCGACTCCCGCCCAGGGACGTGGCCTATGCCCCCAGGAGCCAACATTCCCCCCGGAAACCCGCGCCCGTTTGCTCCGGCCAACAAGAGCTTCCCGGGCTCGTGCCCCTTCCCTGAGGCATTCTCTCCCCCCTTGACCTGGAGACAAGGGCCACCGCCATACCCCCACTCTCCCCTTTCTGCAAGTTCCTGGTAACCGCCTCATCGCCCGGGACTCACCACCCTGACTCTGAACCGCCCAACGCGGCCTCAACGTCGCGGAGCAGTCGCCATCTTTCCCATTTCCTGGTCGCGGAGATACGCCCACGGCCGCGCGGCAAACTGGGAAGGCGAGTTTCAGGCGCTGGGCAGCACAGGCCGACAATAGGCTAATGGAAACTACCAATCCCAGAATGCACGACGCGAGCGCCGGCCCCGGGCCGCGGGCCGCAGGGTCTGCTGGACAATGTGGTTCGCCAAAGCCTTTGAGTCGGCGAGGGGCGGGGCGGGGGATGGGGGTAGTTTTCTGTGGGCTGACTTCCCGCATTAGTTATCTCGCTGCGTATTCTCCGTGGAATATGATGGCCTTATTAGAAACTACAGTTACAGCAACTATCATGGCCTATGGTCTACAGCGGAGGAATTTAAGAGTTTTCTTAGATATCAATAGAACTTAATTATAACCTTTTGTGGAAAAACGTTCTTGCAAAAACATGTGCGGACGGAGTTTATTAGCCCCATCTTACAGATGGATGAACTAACGGTTAGGTTACAGGGGTAACCTGGTATTTCACAAGAGCGGGACAATTCTTCGTTGTGCGAGACTATGCCACGCTTTGGAGGACTTTTTAAGCAACCCTGGCCCCGCAGGGGGTAAATGCCAGTAACCCTAGCTATCGTGACAACTCAAAAGGAGCCCATATATTTCCAGAGTCCTCCTAGAAGGGAGGTATCGCCCGGGCTGTGGCACCTGTTTCCTTAACATTCCTTCTCCACGTTCCAGATAGGACCCTCGCTTTCTCATTTCCTTGCCCTTTGGGATCTGCGCTATCTTGCGATTTACACTTCTCTCTTCCTCCTATTACCTCCTCGTCACTCCTCCAGTGAATTCCTTTATCCCATATTGCATGCTCTTGTTTTTCTTTGGTCTTACGGGTTCATAAAGCTTGCTCTAAAACAAAACCCTTGAAACTTATAAGATGTTTAGATAACAGGAAGTATTTAGTGCCTTCTTCCTTCCCATTTTCCCGTCATCATCTTTGTTGTCCCATCCCACATAACTGTAGTCT
Organism: Trichechus manatus latirostris; assembly: GCF_000243295.1. Taxonomy (NCBI): domain Eukaryota; kingdom Metazoa; phylum Chordata; class Mammalia; order Sirenia; family Trichechidae; genus Trichechus; species Trichechus manatus. Next base: position 483,262 of record NW_004444145.1, read on the forward strand.
GGCTTTTCTCTCTGAATATGATTTAATTTCTCCCCAAGCAAAGCCTCAGGATAGACGCAAATACTGAAATCCTAAAACCCTGAGCATCACACACAACGGCCCAAAGTAACCCTGGGATCATTGCATGTTTCTGCTCTTAGGACTCTTAAGGCTTGGACCTTCTCTCCATTTCTACCCCAGGCTGAGAGAAAACGTGCCCGAGATGTACTAGGTGTGATTCACCCAATGAACACTAGAGGGCTCTCCACTCCCAGAATGGAACCCCAACTAAGAATCAGACCACGGGGGTAGCCTGGAAATCTCAGAGCTGCAGCTACTACTGACAATCTTTTAAGTGCCAAACTCTGTGCTGCACACTTACCCTATGTTACTTAGTTTACTTAGTTCTCAGAGCCGTATGAGATGGGTATTATTTCCATTTTACTGATAAGGAGATTGTGGCCCAACCCAAACCAAACCCACTGCTGACAAGTCGATTCTGACTCATAGTGACCCTATAGGGCAGAGTAGAACTGCTCCTGCCCCATAAACGTTTCCAAGGGACGGCTGGTGGATTTGAACGGTCAACCTTTTGGTTAGCGGTGGATCTCTTAACCGCTGGGCCACCAGGGCTCCAATTGTGGCCCAGAGAGGTTAATTAAGCCTTCACAGGCCACATAGTTAAAAGAATGGAGCCAGAATTCAACCACAGATTTATTTGACTTCAGGGTCCATGCTCTTCCCCTGTTTCCAGGCTACCATTCTTCACCGTCTTTAAAGATGAGGAAATTGAGACCCAGAAAGGTGACGAAGGCTGTCCAAGTTCATAGTGGCAGAGTTCCCTAGTACCTGTAGACACTTCTCTCATGACACACATAAGATCTTGAGCTTAAACGATACTCAGCGTTGTTTGTTTTACCCTACTGGTTCTCTCACAAACATGCATCTTTTGAGACAGAGACAGAGGAACTGTGTCCTAGGAAGGACCATAGGTGGAGTTTCCTATATAAATAGGAATATACAACATGGCCAATGATAAGGGAGCCACGGGATTACAGCTAACATTGAGACCAGGCAGGTTTGAATCCTGACTTAATTACTTACTAGCTGTGCAATCTTGTGCAAGTTATATGGCATCTTTGGTCTATTTCCTTATTTATAAGGTAGGGATAATAATACCACTTGCCTCCTAGGATGAGATAGCAGAGCAGTTAAGAGCACAGGTTCTGGAGCCTGATTGCCTGGAGCTGAATCCAGGTTCTCCCAATTTCCAGCTATGTGACCTTGGGCATAGTAACTAAGCTCTTTGAACCTCAGTTTCCTTGTCTGTAAAACTAGGTAGGTAGTACCTCACAGGGTTATCACAAGGAATAAATAACATATAAAGAACTGTTAAGTGCCCCTGATCCATAGCAAACATTGAACAAATATTAGCTATTATAATTTATGATGTTAAATGAGAAAGTGTAGGTAAGGCCCTAGGTACAGTGCTGAGCACATAGTAACTACTCAATAAACAGTAACTTTTTATTTCTGGCACTGAAACTTGGAAAATAAGAGCTATGTTACTGAGGAGAAAGAACGTTAAGGCCTCTGAGCTGCCATCAACAGGCAACGGAATTGGAAGGTCAAGAAGGCAGAAGATCAAAATCTGTATAAAACTTTTGACAACTTAACAACAAAAAGTCAAACAACCCAATCATAAAATGGGCAAAGGATTTGAATAGACATTTCGCCAAAGAGGACATTCAAATGGCCACCAAACACATGAAAAGATGCTCAGGAGGGTCATTAGCCATCAGAGAGATGCAAATCAATGAGATACCATGTCACTCCCACTGGGATGGCTAAGATTTAAAAAACAAAAACAGAGAATAGCAAATGTTGGCAAAGATGTGGGGGAATTGGAACCCTTATCCACTGCTGGTGGGAACGCAAAACGGTACAGCCATTGTGGAAAACAGTGTGACAGTTCCTCAAAAAACTAAAAATAGAGCTACCATATAACCTAGCAATTTCACTGCTAGGTATATACCCAAAAGACTAGAAAGCAGACTCAAAAAAGATACTTTTATATCATTGTTCATTACAGCACTTTTCACAATAGCCTAAAGGTGAAAACTACCTAAATGTCCATTAGCAGATGAATGGATAAACAAAATGTGGTGCATACATACAATAGAATACTACTCAGCCAGTAGGAGAATTGAAGCCTTGATACATGCTACAATACGGATGGAGCTTGAAGACCTTATGCTAAGCAAAATAAGCCAACCACAAAAGGACAAATATTTTATGATCTCACTTACACAAAAAGACAAGAACAGACAAATTTATAGAGACCAAAGTTTATTAGTGCTTACCAGGGGCGGGAGGGAGAGGGAAGGGGGGTGGTTATTGCTTATGGAGTGCTGAGTTTCAGTTTACCATGATGGAAAAATCACATTGATTAAGGGTAGGGTTGCATGGTTGATTAATGTAATTACTTCAATAAGTTGTACACCTGTAAAGTTGAACTGACAAAAAAAACCTATCTCACAAATATTAAAAAAAAAAAGGCAGAAGACATGACCTCACCTTACCTTGAACTCAAGGCCAGAACCCTAAGAACCTCCCTCCTACCCTGGCTTCAGTCTATCCACCTTCTGCAGGGGTTGAGATCTCAGCAGTCAGATCCTCTGCTGATGGTTTCACCGGACCTTGTCTATCTCCTCTAGACTCTCTAGGGCAATGGTTCTCAACCAGAAGTGATTTTGTCCCTGGGGACATTTAACAATATCTGGAGATGTTGTTGTCACAGCTGGTGGGGGGAGGGGTGCTACTCACATCTAGTGGGTATAGGCCAAGGATGCTGCTAAATATCCTACAATGCACAGGACAGCCTCCTATAACAAAGCGTTATCCACTCCAAAACGTCAATAGTTATAAGGTTGAGAAGCCCTGCTCTAGGGCTAAGGAATTTTCCTTGGTTTAGTAGCATTTGGGTGAGGTTGGGAATGGGGCAGGGGTTGGTGGGTAGAGAAGAGGTGTTCCTTGTTGGAGGTACAAGGGAACCATAGAGGCAATCAGGTAATGGGTCACTCTGCCATCCACAGAAAGGGCCTCAGGACAGCTTTTTCCTCATTGTCAGTGACCAGAGGACACAGAGAAAGAAACCAAGAAAAACAAGCCGACTTCTTTTTATGTATTATATTTTTCATTAATAAATAGGTTTTCTTCTTTAAATTTACAGAACATATAACAGATTGAAACACCCCCCTCCCCCCATCCAAAGACAAGAGTCTATAAAACAAATGCCAGCTGTACTGCCCTAGAGGCAGAAAAAAGTCTGGTGAACCCCACCCAGCCCTGCCCCTGCAGCACCACCACCCCCACACTCCTCAAGAGAAGGGGGTCTGGGGCTTCTCCCTTGGACCCTGGGTACTTAGGTGAGAAGCATGTGAATGTATGATGTCACCTCTCCGTGAGGCATGGGCTATGTAAAGATGAGGCTTTCTTCTCATTGGCTCTGACCAGCTCCTGCCCTTCTGATTTGTTATGAAGCACCTGAGCTAAGCTCCCAAGGGAGCTGCCTCTTGGCTTCCCCACTCTCCATTCCTCTGTCACCTCCTCAGAGGGGAAGGGAAGGGTTCAGGGACCCCTCCCATCCCCTGGCCTGCACGGAAACGCTGTGTGGAAGAGGCATGATGCTGAAAGTGAGAATCCTGTAGGCCCCCAAGCCCTTAGGCCAACACGCCCCCATTCCCCCACACCTTCCCTTCCTCTGGAGCAGGGGATACCGGGGCAGCCACCCCCTCCACAACCTAGTGTTTGGCTTGGGGTGTGATGGTTCTCTCTCAGTGTCAGGTCCTCATGCCGGGCCTGGCTCCTTCCTTGTCCCGTTCCTGTCTCCTTCCAAGCCCTCACCATGGCTGTCTGAAAAACTCATGTCCAATGTCCTAAATTGTCTCATCCTCCCTCTCTCCCCGTGCCTCTACTCCCCGGGGGAGGAAGTGGGAGGTTGTCTACCCCTCCAATCCCCACTTCACATAATGGAACAGCTTTTGGCCTTTTCCTTCTTGAAGGTAGAAGAGATGAGTTCAGAGCGACTGGGGAGGTGTAGCAGTCGCTTGGAGAGGCTTCGGGCAGGGCTCTTCGGAGGCACTGGGCTGGCCTTGTTCAGACACACCATGGACGCCGTCCGAAAGATGCTGTGGACACTCTTTTCTGAGGTGAAAGCTGAGCCTTCCAGGTAGATTTCTGCACCCAGCTGCTTGGCTATTGCACAGCCCTACAGGAAGGGGTGAGGTCATTAGCACAGTGTTCCAAAATGGCTTAGTAATTCTGCCTTCTGTGGTTGGTGCCACTCCCCGGGACACTCCTGATGGACCAAACAGACAGTCTCCCACCACCACCCTCTACTGATTATTCTTCTGAAGATGAAGCCTAACTGCACATTAGAATCACCAGCAACACGTTTAAAAACAGACGGATAGTTGTTGTACTGGCGATGTTTTGGTGTGTATATTTTCACCACAATGAAAAAAAACATATGGATGCCAGACCAAGTAAATCAGAATTTCTGTGGGTAGGGCCTAGGCGTTAGTATTTTTAAGAGCTGCCCAGATGATTCTAATGTGAAACACTGGTGTAAAATAAAGGATCCTTACACTTCCATGTGCAAAGGAAATTATCCAGAGATCTCGTTTAAAACGCAGATTACCATATCTTTCTCCCTGAGTGAGTTTATAGGTATGACGCCAAGAATTTCGAATTCTAACAAGCACCCTGAGTGATTCTAATGAAGAGAACACAATCTGAGAAACACAGAAATGGCTCATCTGCAACCTATAGTATATATCCAGGTAAGCAGATACCCACACCACCTCTATCCAGGTGACTCGTTTGCTGATTAGAGATGGCCCCTCATAATCCCAAGCCCTGGTGGCATAGTGGTTAAAGTACTTGGCTGTTAATCTAAAGGTCGGCAGTTCAAACCCACCAGCCGCTCCATGGAAGAAAGATGTGGCAGCTGCTTCCGTATAGATTTACAGCCTTGGAAACCCTACAGGGCAGTTCTACTCCGTCCTAGAGGGTCATTATAAGTCGGAGTTGACTTGACGGCAGTGAGTTTTTTTTCCTTTGGTTACAGTGGGAGAGTTTGAGCAAGGGCCACATTTCAAGTCCTCTGCCCGTAGCCTTCTTGATCCCTTCTCCCGTCCCCACACACACACAGACCTGCTCGTAGGAGATGGGTGCCTGCTTCTGGTGGGACAGCTCCATCAGAGTGCTCAGGTCTGTTCGTAGGTCTGTCTTGCAGCCGATAAGCAACACACGGGTGCTGGGACAATAATCTAGGATTTCCGTCTTCCACTGAGGGGCCCGAGCAGGGCAGAAGGGAAAGGGGAAGGAGGAAGGAAAGAGTCAGTGGCAGACAGACACCCAGAGAAGCCCAGCGGGCAACATCACACCATCCTGCTTATCACCAGCCCAGTCCTCCCTCTGAGTCACAGCATCACCACTGCACTAATTGCATCATTCTCCTGCACAGAAAGACTGTGGGGCCATTGAAATGCTGACCCAGGAGCCTGTCACCTCAGTCACTAGAGAGATCATACGATCAGTTCTTTCCTCACCCTGCCAGGCATATGGCACATGGACCTGCCACCTTACCCCAGCCAGAGGGCCTCACAAGTCCAGAATGCCAGGGGGAGGCCAACCAGTCTCTTCCCAAGGGAAGGAGAGAATCCCAGAGTCTTCTGGGAAACTAGCTGGTTCCACAAGGTATCCTAGGACTACTCAGTACAGTCAGGTCTTGCCACACAGACCCAGGCACTTCCTACCAGCAGTTCAGCTCAGGCCTTGACAGTGGGCCTGGGATTAAGGTCCACAGAAGCTGCCTCCAAAAGGCCCCCATCCCTGATTCTCCTCCAACCATATCACCAAAAGGTTCTCTGACTCAACCCTCGGCTTCCTGAGTATTCAACACCACCCTCCGTTGCTGGGCCTCTGGCAAAATACAGGATAGTAAAAGGGAACTAGCCTGAGGGGGGGTGGGGACAAGGGACCTGGGTTCTAGTCTCAGAGTTGTAGCTAACGGCCTTGGGCAAATCTCTTCCTTCCCTGGCCTCAGTTTCTTCACGTTACACAAGAGGGAATTCAATGACAAGGTCCTCAAGAGTTTTTCTTGTTCCAGTGCTGGGCTAGAGATTGTAGAGTTTATCCAGCCTTACCTTCTTGAGTGCACTGTCCACAGTCTCAGGTCGGCTGATATCAAAGCATAGTAGTACGGCATCAGAGTCACTGTAGCAGAGTGGACGGACGTTGTCATAGTAGGGAGATCCTAGGGTGGAGGAGAGAACCAAAGGTGAGCCTATACCCAAAGAGCCCTGGGAATATCATTCTTGGTCCCTTAGGCTAGTTGGCCCCACCCATCTCCCAGGAGAATGTGCTGCAGCCTATAGATTTGGTGGGGACTGATTACCAGCCCAAGGCAGCTCAAAATATCAACTTCCTTAGTCCTGAAAAAGAGAAAAGGGGCAAAAGGGGGGAGGCAGCCTGTAATTTGACCCTGTCTGGGTCTCTGACAGTGGGCTTAATCTAAGGTCTGCTAGTTTTCTGAGTTCCCGACTGAGAGACCAGGGCTTGTTTAAGGTCTTCTCTTTCCTGGAGTCGGCCTGCTCTAGATGACTCTGAGTCTAATCTCTGCTCCTTTTCACTGTTCCAGGGTCTCCCCAGTGAAGAAACAAACCTGCCTGTTATATAACTGGCTGCCCTGCTTCTCTGCCATGGGGTCAGACTTCCAGGAGGTTGGCAGAGGAGGAAAGAAAATCAAGGATTCAGTGACCCATTCCTCCACCCACCCAAATCCACTTACACTGAAAAGCGCAGAAGGAAAGCTGGAACCCCTACCCTCTAGCATCTCAGGGGGGCGATCCCAAAGACAGGCGCACCAAACACCGGGGATTCAGAGGCCAGAGAAAGGGTCCTTGGTTAGGAAGGAGTAGGCAGTGCCACCCCTGGTAGTCTGATCTGAGAGAATGCTAGGGGCTCGGCCTGCCCCCCTCCACCCTGGGGAAGGAACAGTAGGGGATTTGGAACCCAGACAATCCGTGCTCAGAATAGCAAGCAGCCCCTTCTCCCTGCACCACAATCTCCATGGAAACTGGGGGGAATCCAAGCTGGGGAGGGGTGTTGGTTGTAAAAAAGGGAGTAAAGGGGAATTGGGCTAGCTGCCTGCTCCTTCAGTGATCCGTCCCCATCCGTCTCTGAGGTGGGGTCTTACCACCACAGCACTGAGCACTGCAGCACTGGAGGAGGGGGAGAAGGGCCTCCATTTTGGCTCCAAGCAATCCCTCCCTGCTAGGACCAGCACGTGAGTGAATGGGAACAGGTATTTGCCCCAATATTGGGAAGTCCCATCCCACACACCTCTGCCACTTCCTCCTTCCTTACTAGCACCTAATTTGAAAGAGGGAGTTTGTTTGAGGATGACTCCTAGCCTTCATCCTTTGGGAAATTGGGGGGAGGGGTGCGGCATGGGGAATAAGACCATCCTTGCTGGTTTCCCATGATTTGGATTGGGATTCAGGGGCTGTGTTCTGATGGCAGGAGGAGGAGGAAGCAGCAGGGCTTTGAGGCAGTAGTAGTGAAAGAAGCTGCAGTAAGATTTGGTAAAGACAGGGAGATGGGCAGGGTACGGCAGATGAAAGCCACACATCATGCAGCCCAGCTGCATTCTCGTGCGATCCAGCCAGAATAGCACAGTCCAGGCTAACCAGAACCCTGCCCCCCACCCCTGGAACTGCGACGGAGGAAAGTATAACATAACGGGTTCAGGAATTTTTGTTTTGTTTTGGCAGGCGGAGGTAGGGTGGGATGGGGAACAAGGGAAAGTCTTATTTTTCTCTACCCATCCCTTAGCCCCAATCTTTTCAGACCTCAAAACTGGATCATGGGAACAACAGCTCTTTGGAGGATTAGGGCAGCATATTTATTATATGAAACAGGAAGCCCCAGTTTCTCTTTAAACTCAGCCTGAACATGCATTTTGGGGGAGGAGTGGATTTTCTTTTCTTTCTCCTCTTCCTTGCCTTATTCCTTAATTATGATTCTGAGCTCAGTCTATTAAAAAGGACTGGGGATAAAAAGATAGCAGGATGGGGTCAGAATAAAAGCAATGGTTTAGACTAGCACAGAATTAAAGCAATGGTTTGGGGCTCAAAAGCTGGAAAAACATTCCCCTCCACATTCCAGAAAGACAGGGCATCTTCTCCCCCACCCCAGTACAGGGAAAACCATCAGCGCCAATCCCCTGCCCCTGCCACCAGCTACTGCCACTGTCCACAATGTGGCTATCCCCTATATTGAGCCATCTCCACCACCCTCCGAAGCATGATGATGCATCCCTTCATCCCTGAGCCGCAGCAGTATGACGAGGGGAGCGGAGCTGCGGCAGGCAGTGGCCTGAGATGGAATGCAGGAGAGAAAACAACAGAGTCTGAGCGGTATTTCCCTCAAAGCAGGCTAGTCTCCTGCCCCAGCCACAACCGCCTCCAACAGCACCACCTCCTGCCTCTTATTTGGTTTTGCACTAGGGCAGCAAAGGCTGTGTGTGTGTGTGTGTGTGTGTGTGTGTGTGTGTGTGTGTGTGTGGTGTGTGTGTGCTGGACAGCAGGCAGTGGGGGATGGAGAAGCCCTGTCTGACTGCTCCCAGTAGTTCATGGATCCATTCACTTCACCATCGTAGCACTCTGAAGGATGGAGTTAGACCCAGACAAGTGAGTGGTTTCTGGGGCTCATTTGCTGTGTACCTCTGGACCATCTAACGGAGCTGACCATCTCCTCCCATCACCCCAACAACCATGGAATCTTCAGGTCCCCTTCCTTCAATTTCCCGGCAAGCCAGCAAACTCCTTCTCCTGACCCAAGGAGGAAACAAGTTCTAGAAGACAGCAGCTGCAGCAGACTGGTGGAGGTGGAAAGGAGGGAGCATTTAGGGCCAGCAGTCTTACCTGAGGTGTCCCAGAGACTGAGTTCCACTCTCTGTTCCTCTGTCTCCAAGCAGGCTGTGTAATTCTCAAATACAGTGGGCACATACGTCTGTGAGGAGAGAGGAACCATTCTTACCGTGGGCGCCCCTACCCTCATAACCCTTAGGTTAGTGCTGGCTACACAAGAAGCCATCAGCCTAGTGAGACACTCAAGTGGCAGGAGATAAGGGGCCAGAGGAGGGGATACATGGGACAGACAGGAAGACAGGGTGGGTAGAGGCACTGGCACTTTGCTCCAAGTAAAAAATGTAAATGATCACCTCCACTCCCTCACCCAGCCAAGCAACAAGCCCTCTATATCCTAGAGGGTCAGAGACACACGCACATACACCGATTCCTCTCATCACCCAGTTTGTTTCTCTCCCAATTTTAGAGCCAAAATCCCATCCTAGCTCTTTATCTTCTCCCACAAGCCGCTCCGGCCAGGAGAACAGCAGAAAGGGGCAGCAGCATTCTGCCCGGGGACGAGTCCATAGAACCTTTGAGGGTGCAGTGAGGGGAGGGACAGGTATTACGTCTAGAAGAAACCCCAGACTCTCAAATGCCTCCAGTTCCCTCTCCGGAAAGCAGACTCCAGGGATGAAAGGAGGTAGGAGGGGATTTGATCAGGACCTGTGCGTGAAGAGGTGAGGAGGAGCCAGTGGGGCAGCAAAAGTGGGACAGGTCTCAGGGGAAGCCAAGGCAGGGCACTCCTGTAACCAGAAAGCAGAGGAGGCCTGGGCGGAAAGCCGAGGCTGGGGTGTGGTGGGGGGAGGCAGCTCCCCTGGGCAGGTGGGAATCTACTCCCAGGCAGGCAGGCAGGCAGGCAGGCAGGCAGGCAGGGAGACTAGCAGGTCAGCGGGCAGGCAGGCAGCTCACCTCCGGATAGCAGTCCTTAGCTAACACCTGTAACATTGCCGTCTTTCCACACTGCACATCCCCCACCAGAACGAGCTTACATCTGGCCACGACTGGCTGGGGGGCCCGTCTCTCCTTCATGGTTGCAGCCTCCACGGGATTTAGACTCGGGTTCAGAGAGGAGAGGGCTGCGCTAGCTGAGTCTCAGGGAGTAAACTTAGCGGGTTCCCTGCCTCCCTCCAACTGAGAAGGAGGCAGGCACAGCCACTTTATATCTCCTTGGCTGAGCCAATCACATGATGAAGCGGACTCAGTCACAGCCAATCCCTGAGGTGGGATCCCCTCCAACAACCAATGGTAGGAGGATCCCCCCGTCCCTTTCTCTTAAAGCTGAATCGTTGCCTCCCCTGAAAGGGGATTCCCACGCTGCTTTGCGTTTGTATTAGGCAGGGGCAGGGACGTGAAGCAAAACTAAATGGGCTTCAGTGCCCACCAGTTAGTGTCAAAAACAATAAGCTAGCCATGGAAACAGAAAGTGATGTGAAGCTGGAGTTGTAGGGGCTGTCCCAGGAGAAGAGTAGGACCTACCCAAAATAAACACGTGGCACCCTGGTGGTGGGCGGGG
>NW_004444145.1:493834-503704 GCF_000243295.1 Trichechus manatus latirostris
GGGGGGCGGGGGTTTGTGATAGGATAGCCCCAGAGATCTCTGACCCTTTTGTTCCATTTAATCCCCATCCAAACCAGTTTCCCGACCTGGCTTCCCCTCCCAGTATCAGCTCCAGTGCTACCCCCCTCGAAGCCCAAATCTCTTCCTCAGGAATCACCTTCACTCAAAAAAACGCCTTTTAGCAGTCGCCTGAAAAAAACCCACATAATTCCTGGCCCAGAGGTGGCCAGAAAGAAAGCAGTGAGGGAGTCTGGCAAGTGGGGACGGGAGAGAAGATGAGAACAAAGTAAACAAAGTCTGTTTGGCCAGGCAGCCTCTCACCCCATGCCTGGCAGGGGCTGCTTAGGGATGTTTGTTCTGCTGCCTGGGTTCAGCTTCCTGGATGAATCAGGCACAAGTCCAGTTCCAGGTGGACACCTACAGACATTGACTCACTAATGTGTGTGTCACCTAGTTACAGTCCAGACTGGAAGACTGAGCCTGGGACTAGAAAGTTAGAGGACAACCTCAATTGAGATGAGCTTTGTGACTACCTACCAGCCCTACCCCTCAGAATCCTTGCTATTAGACAGGATGGGGAGCCTCTCTATTAGACAGAACTCTGGGGTGTACACAGCTCGAACAAACCACTGATTATCCAGCAACCAAGACAGTCCAAATAAGGCCTCCTGGGTCTCAGGGACTGAAGCAAGTTCAATCTTAGCCAAAATTGAGAGTACACCAGAGTTTGTCTTGAAGTCCCTTCACCTTGTCAAGCCCAGTGCCTCTGGAGCACATCCTGGGTCTTATTCCATCAGAGTTTTAACTCTTAATTCACAGTCATTGCTACCCCACCCAAGGTTAGTTTCCCTGTTATAAAGGATGTTTAAAAGCCTTCTCCAAACTCAAAGGGACAGATCTCTAAGGGTGAGATTTCCAAAGCCCACTATAGACAGTAGGAGGATAGAGGTTATTTTGAGAATGTAGCCTAAATGTGTCCCTCCAGTCAAACCCAGTGGCTTCTAAGTCCATGCAGCTGGGCTGAGGCTTTGAGGCAAAGCCTACATTGTCCTCTACCAATGTCTTAAGGACCCCCTTCTTGGGACCTGGTGGTGAAGTAGTTAAGAGCTCGGCTGCTAACCAAAAGCTTGGCAGTTTGAATCCACCAGCCGCTCCTTGGAAACCCTATGGGGCAGTTCTACTCTGGCTTATAGGGTAGCTATGAGTTGGAATCTACTCAACCGCAACAAGTTTTTGTTTTTTTTTTAACCTTCCCCCAGTCCTCATCTTCAGCCCTCAGATCGTTTCTGTCATTAGAATTTGTCCTCTTCTTGCCCTTTTCCAGCAGCCTGACAGCCTCTCTGAGTGACCATAAGCGTGGTTTGGGAGAGTTCCAGAACAGCTGTAAAATCATGGACTGCCTTGACCTAGAGTCCTTTCCCTCAGCTTCACCTTTCCCTTCTGTACCCTCCCATCTTCTACCCTCAATCTCATCTGGACTCAGTTCTAGAAGCATCAGTGGGGTTCCCATACATCCTTCTAACCCTTAACTGGTTTCCTTCCAAAGGCAGCCCCAAGGACTTTAACCCTCTCCCTGTGTCCTCCACCAGCCTCCTGCTACACACATACCCTCCACCAGACACTCTAATAAACATTCAGTATAAGTGAGAACAGTTCCTGCTATGCTAACGGCTTCCTCTGGCTTCTGACAAGATTGCCATCCCAGGGCTCCTCCAAGAGAGAAATTCAGGGAGCTGGTGCAGCTGGGTAACTGCATTTTAGGGTAAGGCAGCAGAAAGCCTCAGCTGTGATATCGAGCAGCCGCCACCATGGCTGATTCTAAAGATGTGTCTCCCGAAGATATTTTGTAGGTCATATGTTTATGAGTTGTGGTGGGAAAGATTGCATGTGTGTGTGTGTGTGTGTGTGTGTGTGTGTGTGTGTGTGTGTGTGTGTTGCACACAGTAGGTCTGGAGGCAGTGTGGCAACACGCAAAGTGGGTGGAGCCAAAGTCCATCAGGTCTTGGGTGTTGGACTCAGCTCTGCCCTTAACAAGCTGTGTGGATTTGGGTAAGTCACTTCCCCTCTCTGGGCCTCTGTTTCCTTAAATGTAAAGTGAGGAGTTTGGACTAACAAAGGGGTTTTTAGACTTTTTTTTTTAGCAGTTGGACTACCCTACCACTTTTTTTTTAAAACCTCATCTAAGTGTCTTTATTTAAAAATCCATAACTAGTGTAATACATTTTCAAGATGACTCTTCCCTATCAAGACTAGAACAGTTCAAAATAAGGTAATACTTGAATACATTAAGCCAAGTGAAAGAAACCAGTCACAAATGACCACATATGTGTGATTCCACTTGTATGTATTAAATGAAATAAAAATGGAGTGGTGTAATTGACAAAATGGCATCGGTGGGCCAGTGGACAACGCCCGTTTAAGACTTGCCTTTACCGAAATTTAAGCCTAGCTTTCCTGTAAATCAGAGCCCTGAAGGCACAGTGAGTGGTTAAGAGCTCAGCTGCTAACCAAAAGGTCAGCAGTTCAAACCCACCAGCCGCTCCTTAGAAACTCTATAGGGCAGCTCTACTCTGTCCTATAGGGTTGCTATGAGTCGGAATCGACTCCACGTCAGCGGGTTTGGTTTGGTTTTCTGGTAAATCAGGCCACCCTCATTGACCAACGAGATCTGACAGCATTTCAGTAGTAAATTGTAGAAGCCAATCAGAAATAAGCTTCTTTTGCTTCCACGTTTTTTCACTATAAGCCAATCACTCCTGACACTCAGTGGAGTACTTTTCCACATGCGGTTTGGTGCTACCCAATTCTCAAATCTTCTGCCAGAATAAACCTCATCTAACAGATTAATTTTATTATTGACTCAGATCCTTTGACATATGAAATATCCAGAATAAGCAAAGCCATCAAGACAGAAAGTAGATTAGTGGTTGCCTAGAGTTGTAGGGGTTGGGGGTGTCTTAGTTCCTTAGTGCTGCTGCAACAGAAATAACACAAGTGGGTGGTTTCAAAGAACAGAAATTTATTTTCTCACAGTTTAGGAGTCTAGAAGTCCAAATTCAAGGCACTGGCTCTAAGGGAAGTTTCTTTCTGTTTGCTTTGGGGAAAATCCTTGTCTCAGCTTCTATAACCCCAGCATTTTTCAGTTCCTTGGTGATCTCCACATAGCATCTCTTTCCCCCATTTTGTGCTTCCTTCTCTCTGTGTCTAATCTGCTCTTTTTAAATCTCAAAAGTGAGTAGGTTTAAGACACACCCTACACTAATGATGACCTCATTAACATAACAAAGAAAACCCTATTCCCAAATGGGATTTCTCCACAGGGATAAAGGTTAGGATTCCAACACTTATTTTGCAGGATACAATTCAATCCATAACAGAATGAAATAGGAGTGAGTGCTAATGGGTACAGGGTTTCTTTGTGGGTTGATAAAAAACGTCCTGAAACTGATTGTGGTGATGGTTGCACAACTCTGTGAATATACTAAAAACAATTGAATTTTACTTTTTAAATCGGTGAATTGTGTGTTATGTGAACTATATCTCGATAATGCTGTTATTAAAATACCCATTGCCTTCCAGTCAAATGTGGTTAAGCATTCAGCTGCTAACTGAAAGGTCAGGGGTTGGAACCCACCAGTTGGTCACTCCGCAGAAGAAAGATGTGGCAGTCTGTTTCCATAAAGATTTACAGCCTTGGAAACCCTATGGGGCAGTTCTATTCTGTCCTATAGGTCACTGTATGAGTTATTAAAATATAAAGTTATAATTCCAAATCTTCTTTACACAATCTTATTTAACCTGTTTTTTAAAAAAGCTTTTGTGTGTGTGTGGAAATGTTCAAACATGTATAAAGGCAGAAAGAATAATACAATGAACCCACACGTACCCTTCACCCAGCTTCAACAATTATCAACACATAATCTTGCTTCATCTCTGTCTCACCCATTTCTCCCCCAATATCCCCTGTACTCGATGATTTTAAAACAAATTTTAGACATATTTCAGTACTCATCTCTAGAAGAAAAAGACTGTGTTCAGATAACCAAAATACCATTGTCACAACTAAAAATAAATAAATAACTCCTTAATGTTATCAAATATCCAGACAGTGTTAAGATTTCCCCAATTGTGTCATGCCTGTTTCTTTAAATTGATTTATTCAAATCAGAACCCAAACAAGGTCTACACATTGAATTTGGTTGCTATGGCTCTTAAGTATCTTTTGTTTTATAGGTTCCACCTCCCTCTTTTTTTCCCCCTCTTGCAATTTATTTGTTGTAGAAATCAGGCTGTTTGTTCTATAGCATTTCCCACATCTGGATTTTGCTGATTGTATCTCTATGGTGTTGTTTACATGTAGTAAACTCTTTTACAAACTAAATCTTATGCAGAACCCCAAAACACACACACAAAAAGATTGAAAACAAAACTACTCTGGTTGAATCAGAATGAGGGACTTGGAGTGGGGCTCCCCAAGCCTCCCCTTCCTTCCTGGGGTACCTCCAAGGAATAAACTCCAGGAACATAGTTTTAAAACCATTGTTGTTGTTAGGTGTCATCGAATTGATTTTTGACTTATGGTGACCCCACATGACAGAGTAGAGCTGCCCCACAGGGTTTTCTAGGCTGTAATCTTTACGGGAGCAGATCATCGGGTCTCTTTCCTGCAGACCGGTGGGTAGGTTCAAACTGCCAACCTTTCGGTTAGCAGGTGTGTGTCACTAGCCTAGATAATATGCCCTCTACCTTCCTCTGTGTGTGTGTGTGTGTGTGTGTGTGTGTGTGTGTGTGTCTACTGCATGCTCAAAGCTCAGGGCTGCGCTATCTTTTGCTGGCTCTGATTACTCTGATTAGTAATCTGGGACAGTGGGATAACACACAAAGGTGTTCAGAGTGATAACAAATTCAAATTACTTTGACTCCTACCGGAGCATACACAACTCTGTTTTCGCTGTCTTAGGGATCCTTGCAAGGAGCTCCCACGCACCCAGCCGCCTGCATCTCCAGAAGTCTAGCAGGGCAAGGCCCATCCTTCCCTTCCCTTAACATCACTAGGGTGGTCTACTCCTGGTTCCTCAGCTATAACTTTGCCTGATCCCAGGGGCCTTTGGCGCCTGGCACTTGGAAACACCTAACCTTTTGACTGCTGTTATTTTCGCTGGAGTAGCCACTAGAGAGCTAACCAAGTTTTTAAGATTCAGTCCTGGCCTCCAGGGAGTTGACAGCTAAGAGGAGGGATAAGGCAAGAAGCCCTGTGAGTAATTAAAACCAAGTGCAGTAGGAGTGCTGAGGAGAGAGGGGTCAGGTTGGCTTCGGTGATCACGGAAGGCTTACGGAAATGGTAGTTTCACCTGGTCCGCAATTCTGATACGAGATTGGTGAGGGACGAGTGGATGCAAGAAAATGCTAAGCACGCCCAAGAACTGCAGAATCAGTCCAATTGACTAGAACAGATGCTTCAGGGTGGGGGTGGGGCAGTTTACCTGAGAACATGATGAAGAAAGGAAATGTGCTGCTAAAACATCATAAACTGCACTTCCAATCCAAAGACACAGGAGTTTGTAGTTTAAAAAAAAATTCATATTAGCAGGAGCAGATTATCTAACAGGCAAGGTAAGCACGGTGCTTACCCTGCTTACCAGATCATCTGTAGTGAACAATTTCACTTTTTTTCACCACATCAGATTCTGCTCCTAGGTATGGCTGGTATCTATCTCTCTCTCAACCCCACAGCACCTTTCTACAGCATCAAAGCCACTTTTCAAACAATCCTTGACAGGGGCTGATGGCCCAGGAAGCAAGGTAAGCACAGGCTTACTTGTGCTTACTTACTAATCTGTTGTGAACGAACCCATGTGAAATTGTTCACTACAGGTTAGTAGGTAAGCACAAATAAGCCTGTGCTTACTTTGCTTATTGGATAATCTGCCCCTGCACATAAGTACTCATATATGGTGTTCTTGATTACCAATGTCCTCTAGCCAAAGACCACAAGCAAACACCTGTAATTGAACAAAATTGAGTTTATTGATTTGTTGCAACAAGGGAGAACACATACCCACTTATTATGGTGATAAGTGCCAATACCATACCAGTTGTGGAGTCGATTCCACCTCATGGCGACCCCATGTGTGTCAAAGTAGAATGGTGCTCTATAGGATTTTTTTCTTTTTTTCTGTCTAAGTTTTATTTATTTTGTTGTTGTTAATAATACACACAGCAAAACATACACCAGTTCAGCAGTTTCTATATGTACAATTTAATGACATTGATTACTTTCTTCTAGTTGTACAATCCATTCTCACCCTCCTTCTCTGAGTTGTTCCTCCCTCATTAACATAAACTTACTGCCCTCTAAGGTTCCTATCTATCTTTTGAGTTGCTGTTGTCAATTTGATCCCATATAGATAGTTCTTAAAACAACATAATGCTCAAGGCAGACCTTTTTAACTCCTTAAACTACTGTTTGGTTTTAAGATGACTTCAAGGGATATTTTTGGTTTCAGATTTAAAGATTATCTCAGGATAATAGTTTTGGGGGTTCATCCACCCTCCATGGCTCCAGAAAGTCTGGAGTCCATGATAATTTAAAATTCTGTTCTGCATTTTCCCCCTTTTGATCAGGATTCTTCTGGTCCAGTTCTTCTGGTCTCATGGCAAAGGAGACAGTTGTTTATGGAAGCAATTAGGCACACATTCCAAATCTTCCTCCTATTCCTGACTCTCCTTCTTCTTCTGTTGCTCCAGGTGAATAGAGACCAATTGTGCCTTGGATGACCACTTGCAAACTTTTAAGACCTCAGGCACTATGCAACAAACTAGGAGGTAGAACAGAAGTATTAAACACGTTTGTGGTGTGATGAATCACTTTTGTGTGGCCTTTCTCACCATGGTCTTGTAACTCCCACCCAAGTGGCTGGGTAGGACTGTGCAGATAGGGTAATTGTGGCCCACCAAGGGGATTGGTCAGTTTTGTTATCCCACTAGGCTTGAAATGAGCCATCTCAGAGGCCGGAAAGAGAGGATACCACAACCACCAAAGAAGGAGAGCCAGGAGCGGAGCATGTCCTTTGGATCCAGGATCCCTGCACTGAGAAGATCCTAGAACCAGGAGACCACGATACAGAGAGAGAGAGAGCTGTAACATTGTGAGAAGCAGTGGCAGAGAAATGGCGGCAGGAGAGACCAGCAGGAGACAGCACAGTGGGCTTCCCGGCCCACAGAGCGAGAAAGCTGAGTGCCTTTGGGCTGAGGCTTACTGGCAGAGTGGGCTGTCTCTGGGCACCTATTGGCAGAGCCAAAAGAGATTTGTAATATTTGCCCAAGCAGGGCAGAAGCCACGGGCCAGAGAGAGGCAAGCACGGCTGGGAAGAAGCTATCCTGACAGAAGAACGGTATCCTGAGCATTTCTGAACCCGAACTGTAACCTGTTACTTCCCTAATAAACCACACAATCGTGAGTATTGTCTGTGAGTTCTCTGTGGCCATTGCAATGAATTATCCAACCCAGCAAAGATGTAGAGAGTGCCATGGGAGGGACCGCTGGTGTCAGAATGGGTAAAGATGATTACGTCCGCCTCATAGGAACTAGCCTTGGGCTGTTGATCTTGGTCCGCTTTCTCCCTTGTGAAGTGAGAGGAGGTCAGATGCCACCCTCACACCATTTTTACAACGTTATTAGGCCAAATAACTGGGATGTCCCATGAAACCATGACCCTAAACCTCCAAAGGAAGGAACCAAATCCCATGAGGTATTTGGTAGCACATAAGCAGCCTCAGTAGCTACTCTTTTTTTTTTTTTTTTTTGTCATTATTTTAAGTATATCTATCACAGAACTTTTGCCAATTCAGCTTTTTACAGGTCTACAACTTACTGACAGCAATTACAATAATTGGCTGTGCAACCCTATCCTTAATCAATGTGATTTTTCCATCACCAACCCCCTTTTTCCCCATGAATAAACTTTGGTCTCTATACATTTGCCTTTTCTTGTCTTTTGTATAAGTGAGGTCATACAATATTTGTCCTTTTGTGATTGGCTTATTTCGTTCAGTATAATGTCTTCAAACTCCATCCATACTGTAGCATGTACCAAGACTTAATTTCTCTCTCCTACTGGCTGAGGAGTATTCCATTGTATGTATGTACCACATTTTGTTTATTCATTCATCTGTTGATGAGCATTTAGATTGTTTCCACCCTTTGGCTATTGTGAATAGTGCTGCAATGACCATTGGTGTACACGTCTCTTTTTGAGTCTCTGTTTCCAAGTCTTTTGGCTATATACCTAGAAGTGGAATTGCTGGGTTATATGGTAGTTCTGTTGTAGTTTTTTGAGAAGCTGTCACACTGTTTTCCACAATGACTGTACCATTTTGTGTTCCCACCAGCAATGGGTAAAGGTTCCAATTTCCCCCACACCCTCGCCAACATTTGTTATTTTCTGTGTATGTGTGTGTGTGTTTTTTATCATCTTAACCATTGCAGTGGGAGTAAAATGGTATCTCATTGTGATTTTGATTTGCATCTCTCTGATGGCTAAGGAAATGACATCTTTTCACGTGTTTGGTGGCCATTTGAATATTCTCTTTACTGAAATGTCTATTCAGGTCTTTGCCCATTTTATGGTTAGGTTAATTGTCTGTTTATTGTTAAGTTGTTGAAGTTTTATATGTATTTTGGTTATTAGATTCTAGTCAGATATATGGTTTTCAAAGATATTCTCCCAGTCAGTAGCTTGTATTTTCACTTTTTTTGTAAAGTCTTTTGATGAACAAAAATTTTTAATTTTTATGGGGACCCTTTTATTTTGTCTTTTGCTGTTTGTGCTTTTGTTATTACATTAGATGATCCATTGGTGAAAGCTAGGCCTGACAGCGTTGCATTCCATAGGGTTTTTAATGGGTGATTTTTCAGAAGTAGATCACCAGGCCTTTCTTTGGAGGCACCTCTCTGTGGACTTGAACTTCCAACCTTTCAGTTAGCAGTGAGCGGTAGGCCATGATATTTTTCTGATTTATGTTTTCTTTGTCTTTTTGTTGATTGTCTTTCTCTCCCACTATGATAAGGTGAAGGAGCCCTGTTGGTACAATGGTTAAGCACTAGGCTGCTAACCAAAAAGGTTGGTGGTTTGAACCTACCAGCTGCTGCTTGGAGAAAAGACTAGATGACCTGCTCCTGTAAAGATTACAGCCTAGTTACATGGCATAAACAGAATACGAACCATAAGTAACAATGCACAAGCACCAGAAGAGAGACTAGATAACTGGGAGCTCCTAAAAATCAAAAACTTATGCTCATCAAAAGACTTCACCAAAAGAGTAAAAAGACAACCTACAGACTGGGAAAAAATTGTTGCCTACGATAAATCCGTTCAGCGTCTAATCTCTAAAATCTACAAGATACTGCAAAACCTCAACAATAAAAAGACAACCCAGTTAAAAAACGGGCAAAGGATATCACAGGCTCTTCACCAAAGAAGATACTAAGGCGGCTAACAGACACGTGAAGAAATGCTCACGATCATTAGCCATTGGAGAAATGCAAATCAAAACTGCAATGAGATATCATCTCACCCCAACAAGGCTAGCATTAATCCAAAAAACACAACATAATAAATGTTGGAGAGGTTGTGGAGAGACTGGAACATTTACACACTGTTGGTGGGAATGTAAAATGATACAATCACTTTGGAAATTGATTTGGCGCTTCCTTAAAAATCTAGAAATAGAAGTACCGTACAATCCAGCAATCCCACTCCTTGGAATATATCCTAGAGAAATAAGAGCCGTCACACAAATAGATATATGCACACCCATGTTCATTGCAGCACTGTTCACAATAGCAAAAAGATGGAAACAACCTAGGTG
>NW_004444145.1:504029-538153 GCF_000243295.1 Trichechus manatus latirostris
GAATGAAGAACACCAAAGACACAAGGAAAGAATTAGCCCAAGAGACAGAAAGGCCCACATAAACCAGAGACTTCATCAGCCAGAGACCAGAAGAACTAGATGGTGCCCGGCTACCACCAATGACTGTCCTGACAGGGAACACAACAGAGAGTCCCTGATGGAGCAGTAGAATGATGGGGTGCAGAACTCAAATTCTAATAAGAAGACCAGACTTAATGGTCTGACTGAGACTGGAGGAACCCCAGAAAGCTTGGCCCCAGATTCTCTGTCAGCCCAAAATTAAAACAATTTCCGCGGCCAACTCTTTAGTCAAAGATTGGACTGGACTGTGAGACATAAAAGGATTCTCGTGAACAGTGTGGTTCTTAGCTCAAGTAGATACATGAGACTAAATGCGCAGCTTCTTTCCGGAGGTGAGATGAGAAGGCAGAGAGGGTTAGAAGCTGGTTGAATGGACACGGGAAATCAGGGGTGGAAAGGAGGAGTGTGCTGTCACAGTATAGGGAGAGCAATTAGGGTCACATAACAATGTATGTACAAATTTTTGTATAAGAGACTAACTTAAAATGTAAACTTTCATTTAAACTACAACAATAAACACACACACACAAAAGATTACAGCATAGAAAAACCTATGGGGCAGTTCTACTCTGTACATGGGGTCACTGTGAGTCAAAATCAACTTGCTGGCACCTAACAACACAACATGATAGGATGGGCTCCGTGGGGGCAGGAACCATATGTGTGTGTAACCCCAGCACCTAGAATAGTGCCTGGAGCGCAGCAGGTACTAAGTAAATATTGGTAGAAGGAAGGAATGACCTTGGTCAAGCCTCTTTCTCCCTTGGGGCCTCAGCATTCTTGTTTACAATATGAGAGGTTGGACTCCATGCTCTCTGAGAGCCCCTCTAGCTCTACCTATCCATGTACAGTTTTCTGGGACACCAGAGGATGTGCTTCAGACTCCCAAGTTCTGGGCCCAGTGGGCAGGACAGGAAGGGCCAGAGGGCCACCTGTTTCATCTGTAATCCTGACTGAGGGCAGATACTGAGGAAGGGCCTTGCTTTCAGGCTAGTAAAGGCAAGTGTGTAAACTCCAGCACAGAGCAAATATTGGAAAGGCCGAACTGGAGCCAGCTGGACGTTATGTAGCAATAATGAAAACAACCATGGTGGTGTGCCTGCTGTATGCTAAATGCTCTATCTGCATTGTCTCACTTAACCCTCACGACAGTCCTCCGCAGGCAGAAGAGATGGGACAGAACACCATTACCAGGGCTTCAAACCCAGGTTTGTTCTGGTTTGAACCCCTGCTGAGAATTTGCATTTCTATCCCCAGATATACTGAATCATAGTCACCAGGTGATTCTTATGTATAACCTCCTGGGAACTTGTTAGAAATTCATTACACAGTCCAGCTCAGGAGTCAGCTAGACCGGATTCAAAACCTGATTCCCTCACTTCTAGAGGCAGCACAGCGTAGTGGTTGGGAGGGCAGGCTCGAGCCACACTGCACAGGTTTGAACTGCCCCACCAGTTACTAGGTGTGCTGGTGGTACAGTGGTTAAGAGCTAGGCTGCTAACCTAAAGGTCAGCAGTTCAAATCCACCAACTACTCCCTGGAAACCCTATGAGGCCGTTCTACTCTATTCTATAGGGTCGCTATGAGTCAGAATTGACTCAGTGGCAACAGGCTTGTTTGTTTGTTTTGGTTTACTAGTTACTAAAAAGGAGCCCTGGTGGCAGCACAATGGTTAAGTGCTCAGCTGTTAACCTAAAGGTTGGCAGTTCAAATCCACCAGCCACTCTGTGGGAGAAAAGACTTGATGATCTTCTCCCATAAAGACTACAGCCTTGGAAACCCTATGGGGAAGTTCTACTCTGTCCTATAGGGTCCCTATGAGTTGGAATCGACTCGACAGCACACAACAACAATCAGTTACTAAATGTGTGGCCTTGCCTAAATTACTTAACTTTTCACTGAGTTTTCTTATGTCTCAAATGGAAATGGCATTACTGTATTACTTCATACTCTTTCCAGCATATCACCAGGAAGCCTTCCTGGGGAGTAGGAATCTTCTGTAAACTGGGAGTTTCCATTCAGCCTCCCATTTATCCCTGCCACTGGCCTCTGGAGTACAGCACAGGGCTTGAAAGCCTCTGCTGTGCATTTATAGGGCTGAGCTTTGAATCCAAGGACTTGCACTTACTAACCTGTGACCTTAGCCAAGCCGCAGCCTCTGTAAGCCTCAGTTTCCTCAACATGGACTTTTGATTTCCTAAGCCAGGGTTTTACCCACAGCTAGGAAATTCTTTCCCTTGGCCAGCCTCAGTTTCTCCACTTCCAACATTTCCTCTCCCCTGAGGGAAAGAAAACAGAATTACCACAGACAGCCCTAAACTCTGTTACTAAGGGTCTTTCCTTCCCTCTTCCAGTTTTCTTCAGGCTGAATAGTTCAAATCCCTTTCTCTTGCCCTCACAAATCTAACTGTCCAGCTCTTCCCACATATCTCTGTTGCCACCTCCCTTGATCACCTGCATCTTCTGGCACTGGCAGCATTGAGTCTAGATCCATGATTCTGAATGGGGTTTGAACTGAGCTGAGCAAAAGACTGAGAAACAACTCCGCCTCCTGTGGGACCTTCAGACCCAGGGAATAATAGCTTCATTTATTGAAGCCTTTACCATCTCCAAGGGGTCCCTGGAGAGCGCAAATGACTAAGCTCTCAACCAGAAGGTCAGAGGTTGGAACCCACCCAGAGGCACCTCAGTAGACAGGCCTGGTGACCTACTTCTGAAAGTTCACAGCCTTGAAAACTCTCTGAAAAGCAGTGGAATGCAGTTCTACTCTGAATGCGTGGGATTGCCATGAGTTGGAATCAGCTGGACAGCAACTGGTTTGTTTTTTGGTTTTACCACCTGCAACACACTGTGCTAAGTGTTTGCCTTGCATTATTTCATTTAAACCTCTCTATAACCCGATCGGATTGATAATGAAACCCAAACATAGTTGGTGGGGTGGTGGGTCCTAGGGTCATCTGACTCCACAGCAGTGGGACAAGCTAAGAACGACAGGGATAGAGATGCCTTTTCTGAAAGAAGAAAACATCACGGGGGCGGGGGGGGGGTGGTTCCAGGAGGGAAACAAGATCAAAAATAAAAAGAATAAAAGACCTATAGACACGTACATTGTTCGCGTACAGAGCTCAGAACCGTGTTATAATTTGGATTCTCAGTGGATGGGGAGGTGGGGGATGGGAGATGAGTGGGTTAAGTCTAGGATTTCTCAACAGAAGGTAAGGAGGTTTGATGCTTGGGGGACGGGTGGGGTTGAAGAACAGTCAGGGGAAAGAAATGTCTCCACCCCCATGCCTGTGAAGAACCCAAAGATCAGGAAGGTGCTAGTGTGTGAACTGTGTTTATTTTTCCCAAAGTCTAAAAATACAGTGGAAAGGAAACACACACACACATAGACTAACCTAACCAGAAATGGGGAAAAGTGGTCATGGTAACAGCTGAGAAATTCTGAGACAGGAATTTCAGGAACTGGGATAACTCAGTGACCTGACTTGGAAATTCCACCACCCCGTGACGAGGCTCTTGAAAGCTCCGGGCTTCCGATCAGAGTCTGGAGCACTTTCCAGCAGCCTGGGGTGGGGCAGAAGGGGTGAGGGGGGGTAGGTGGATGCCTCTGCCCAGAGGGCAGACCAGCCACCTCCAGGGGATGTGTGCCGCTCTACTGCCAGTTTGGTGTGGGGTGGGTAAGATGTGGAGTCTTCCTTTTAGCCCTTTCTCACATAATAATAAGAACAGCTACCCCTTACTGAGTGTCCGCCAGATGCCAACATTCTTGTGAAGTGAGTATTATTATCCCTACTTTACAGATGAGGACAAAGGCACAGAGAGGTTAAGAAATTTGCCTAAGGTCTCCAAGCCGGTGAACACCAGAAAGAGGAACCTTTTGAGATCACATATCCCTTTTGAGGATCTGATGAAAGTTATATACCCAGTACCAAGGGAAAAGCTTATAAAGAACTTATACACAACATTTTACATTCAGTTTTGGGGTTTCAAAGGGCCCCTAAACCCTTCCCATGGCTAATAAATTAGATAGTGTGGCCACTGTTGAATTATCTTGCACCCCTACCCCCAACCTGAAAGTCCAGTAAACAAAGCAACGGTGTGTATGGGGGTTGGGAGGGGGCTGGGGGAGTGGCTTATATTAATTGCCTGCAGGCAGTTGCTGTAAGCCACACACTCCCTGACACCCCTACTGTCCTGGGACCTGGGGTTTGCCCTAGCTTGTTTGGGAGGTCTCCCCAGCCTGCGCTGGGGTAAGGTGGGGACAAGGGTGGCAGGTAGGAGGGGAGTGGGCTGGGGAAGCTATAATGGACTCTGTGGAGAAGCCAGAATTGTGCTATACTGAAGGACAATGCTCTTCCCTCACCCCCTCAGGGTATCCTTTTCAGGCTGAGATTTGGAACTGCCTGGCCAAGAAGAGAAGGCCTCCTCCCTTAATTAAATGCCCAGGAGTTGCTATGGAAACCCGAGCTTCCAAATCCTGGCCAGACAATGGGGAGAGGAGACAAGTGAAGCTCCAGGGGCCTCGCTGGGGACAGGAATGGGGACCAGAGGGTGAGAAAAAAATGGGGTGCCAACCGAGGAACTCAATTTCCCCTCTCCCCGGACCTGTGGGAAGGGGCCTCTCAGAACCAAAGAGTCTGCCTGAGACAGGGTTAGCCCCCTGGAAAGGAGAAGAGAGTGGGGGCAGGGTAGCCTCATCCAGGCATTGCCCAGAACTGAACATCTCCTTTGTCCCCAAAGGAGAAAGCCAGTGAGTTGGTAAACAAAGGGAAGAGGCCAGAGGGCAGACAGCTAGCGATAAGATCTGGCACTGAGAATCCTGAGTAATGGAGCCTGGGAGAGACAGGGAAACTCCAGACTCCCACTTGCAGGCAGAATACGCAACACGTTTGCATGCATTGTCACAGTGACACACACAGTCACCTCGGTCCACACAGGGCACACACATGGCAGACGTAGACTTCTACAGAAACAATGTGTGCTGAAGCGCCTATCTTTGGGGGTACTCAGACCCCCTACTCCTTTGTCCCTCTAACTCCCCTCTGGAGGCCCCTTTTAGTCTCCATCCTTTCGGGTATCTGTTCAGGGAAGGCTCAGGCCCCCACATACAGGAGAGCTGCATACTGGATTCAGGACTTCAGCAGCCAATGATCCTGCTCCCTCATGTGGAGGGGAAAGACCCCGCTTTGAAAACATGACAGTGCCTACCATTCACGGTGCACTTACTACTTTAAGTGCCAGGCACTGTGCTGAAGGGAGCGCAGTCTTTCATTTCATGGAGTCCCTGAGCGGTGCTAATGGTTAATGTGCTCAGCTGCTAATTGGAAGTTTGGTGGTTTGAGTCACCACAGAGGTGCTTGAGAAGAAAGTCCTGGTGACCTACTTCTGAAAAATCAGCCACTGAAAACCCTATGGAGCACGGTTCTACTCTGACACACATGGGGTTGCCATGAGTGTGAATCGAATTGATGGCGACTGGTTGGTTACAACTCTGCAAGTTGGAAGTTATGGTCTTTTACTAAGGAGAGGAATCCGAGGGCAAGTTAGGTAAATCAGGAAAGGTCTGACAGCCAGGAAGTGGCAGAAAGGGAATTTGAACCCAGGTTGTCTGACTAAAAAGCCTATGTGCACTACCACTTTTCCCACCTTTGCTTTAAAAACTGCTTGGAAACTTTGTGAGCAAACCCACTCTGTTCTTATCCCTTCACTCTCCCACTTGGTGTTACCTAAATACTTCTATAGAACAGTTCCCGGTTTATAAGCTGGTAGTTTAAAGAGTTTATATATAACTTGGTTATTTGAAAACCAAACATGTTTTTCCCAGAGAAAATGTGTTAAAATGGATCCAGAAAGGCCACTTGACCCAGAATGCAGCTGACAATGATACTCTAGCTCAGGACTAGCGTGGGGCCCCAGCCATCATTAGTAGTGTTGTTTCCTAGAGAAATATAGCCCCAGTTGTATGGTGAGAAAGAAATACCTTGGCTTTCTTTGCTCATTTTCTCCTCCCTTATCCTACTGGACCTGTACTCCAGTCGCTAGAGTGCATGGGAGGATACCCATTACCTACCGCTACTACCAGGTTGCCATCAAGTCAATTCCAACTCATGATGACCCCAGACGTTGCAGAATAGAACTGCTCCATTGGGTTTTCTTGGCTGTAATCCTTTTTCTTGGCCAGGCCTTTTTCTGTGGTGCCACTGGATGGGTTTGAACTGCCAACCTTTAGGTTAGTAGTTGAGGGCAAATCACTTGCACCACCCAGGGACCTGTATGGGGGGATAGTAATTCACAAGCCAGGCAACATTCTGGATCCTGACCAAAGGATCAGGGGAACAGGGTAAAGAAGGGTTAAGAAACCAAGCCTTATATGTACATACATGTTTATGTGTGCTGCAGTTTCAAAAATAAAATAAAGCACACAGGGGGCACAGTTATAGATACTTACTAGACAAAACCAAACACCTCATGGGTTATGCTGGGTTTGAGGGCTTAGGACCATAGTCTCATGGGGCAACTCGGTCAATTGGCACAATATAGTCCATTAAGACAATATTCTATGTCCTACTTTGGTGAGTAGCATCTGGGGTCTTAAAAGCCTGCAAGTGGCCATCTAAGATAAAACTATTGTCTCTACTCATCTGGAGTGAAAGAGAAAGAAGGAAACTAAAGACTCAAAGAAGAAACGAGTCTGCAGAACGAATAGTCTACACAAACAAAGGCCTCACCTACCTTGAAACCAGAAGAACTAGATGGTGTCCAGCTACCACAACCAACATTCTGACCAGGGGATCAATAAATGGTCCTGGACAGAATGGGAGAAAAATGTAGAACAAAACTCAAATTCCTGAAAAAAAAAGAAAAAGGCCAGACTTACTAGACCAGTAGAAACTGGATGAAGCCCTGAGCTAATCTTCCTGTGATATCCTTTAAACTTGAACCAAACTACTCCCAGAGGTCACCTTTCAGCCAAAAGACAGATTGACCCATAAAATAAATATCACCTGTGAGTACTGTATTCCTCTAAACAATCATCTAAATGAATTCAAACAGTAAACATTTTCCCTAGACCAAACACAAGAAGGTAAGGGGGGACAGGGAAGCTACATTAAGGGAAACAGAACAACCAGAATGGAAATACTGAGAATGCTGCTATATTGTGAAATGTAATCAATGTCACTAAACAATATGTATAGAAATTGTTAAATGAGAACCTAATTTTCTGGGTAAACTTTCACCAAAACACAATAAAATATTTTAAAAAAGAAACTAAGTCTTCTGGAGCCTGAAGGAACTGTTTAGGTGACAAAGAGAAGGCTTGAAGGTGGAGGGGGTGAGCAGGATGGCTGTCTGAGACAGGTTAAAGGGCTATCTTGATAGTGTGTAGCTCCTGAGGGCCAAACAAGGACCAAAAAGAAATGACAAGGCATCAGATTTTTCTTCCATAAGGAAGAATTTTCTAACTATTACATAAATCTCTTCAAAAGCAGAATGGACCTCTTGGTGATGTAGTGAGTTCTTTGCTACTAGGAGGATTCAAGAAGGTAGATGACTACCTATTGGCATATGGTAAAGGAAAGAAACACTGGACTAGTAGACCTCTGAGATCCTTCTAAATTCATATATCCATTTAGCAAAATGTTATCTGTATGTGCCCAGCACTACGTCAGGGACAAGGTTTACAGCAGAGAATAAGACGGGGCCTTTGTCCTCATGGAGCTTACAGTCTAGTGGGAGAGTCAGGCATTAAATAAATAAATACAACTGAATATATAATTTCATGATAAGGTTATAAAGGAAAACAATAGGGTACTTTGAGGGAATCACAGCAAGGATTTAATGCAGAGATTGGGTCCAAGAGGGCTTCTACTAGGAATCTACAGTGATGCTGAGATCTGATGAGTGGGGTCAGCCCAGGAAAAGGTAGTGGGTGAATGTGTGTGGGAGAATGTTCAGAGACAACAGCACGTAAGAAGGCCCTGGGGCAGGAACAAACTCGGTGTCTTCTGAAAACCAGTGTGGCTGGAGAATTTCCAGTGAGGTGAGAACAGCAAGAGATGACACTGACAAGGGAGGCAAGGGCTACATCTCATCGGCTGTGGTAGGAATTTGGATTTTATCCAGTGCCCTGATCTTGTCTCCTAACTCGTTGCCCCTCTCCAGTCCTGGGCTGCTAGGTATTGGTCGCCAGTGGCTCCCCCCAGGAGCAAAGCCTCACCATTCCCCGTGGCTCCTGCCACCTCCTTAGGGCCTCATGAGTAACAGGTGCTATTTGGACCTAATCAGTGTCCTGGGAGGTGGAGTGGTAGAGTTCTCATCTGTCCTGTATGGGAGGTCCAGCTTCAATTCTTAGCCTTTGTATCTGTCTTCCCTCTCAAGTGGTAGCATAACTTAGTGTGGAAGAGCACAGACTGTGGAGCCACGCTGCCTGGGTTCAGATCATGGCTCTGTGACTGTCTTGCTCCTTGACCTCGGCAAGTTACTTCCCTGCCCTGTGCCTCAGTTTCCTGATGTGTAAAATGAAAAGGATGATGATGACTGTGCCTATGTCCTAGGAGTGTTATGAGTTAATATTTGTGAAGTGCTTAAGACAGTGCCTGGCATACAATAAATACTACGGCTAGAAAAGGACATCATGGTTGGTAACGTATGAGGAAAACCCTCCATGAGATGGATTGGCACAATAGCCACAGCAATGAACTCAAACGTACCAAACGATCATGAAGACCGCACACGACTGGGCAACGTTTTGTTCTGTGATATGTAAGGTCTCTAGGAGTCAGAGCCTACTCAATGACACCTAACAATAACATATGAGTGTTTGTTAAAATCAATCATGGGCAATACACCACTGCAATATTTCCTGCTTCCCTGTCTCAAAGCCTTTTCCCTGACTTGCATTCTCCTATTAGATCTCTTCCTCCTGTGTCTTGTCACTTCCTTTCACCCCTCTCACTCCCCTGTTCCTGGCAAGGTGTTCTGTGAAGCAGAGGAAGCTGAGAGATAAAAAGCATAAATTTGTCTAAACTCTGCTGAGACCAACCCTTGCTCTCCTAGTCCCAGCCCTCAGCCCACAGCGGGGAGCCAGGGCCAAGTCAGCTGTTTGTTCATGATAAGCATTTTCCTGGGTAGTGGGTATATAACTTTCATCAGATACTCAAAAGGGATCTGTAATTTCAAAAAGGTTCCTCTCCCTGCTTATTACCAGCTGTGAGACTTTAGGTAAATTACTTAATCTCTCTGTGCCTCTGGCCACACCTCTCTGGTACTTAAACAAGTAGGCAGAGGTGAGCACACAGCAGCCTATCCCTCCTCACCCCCAGAATAAAAGATGTTCCTGGTTGGAGACTGTAGTCAAACCAAGGTGCACTCTGCCTCCCTCACTTCCCCACCGCCAGGCCCCAGGCTCCAGCTATTTTCTGAGGCTGAGCGTATTCTGAATATATTGAAAGCATCACTGATCCACCTTGCTCCTGGAGCCCCACTTCATGGGCCCTGGGCCTGATCCCCAAGACTGGGTTTAAGGCTCCTCCCATGTGCTACCATATCACCTACGCTATTGCTAACAGAAAACTTACACTTCCACATCATAACCACTGGCTTTCTTGTCTGTGCCCTTGAGGGCAGCAGCTGTCTCTGTCTTCTGTTGCATTCCAGGGCCTACATATGGTGCCTACCCCTCTAGCCTCATTTCTCATAGTCCTCCTCCTGCAGCCCTGAGCCAGCAACCCTGGCCTGCTGTCAGTTCTCAGGTTTGCTGTTCTCTCTTCTCAGGCCCTTTACCTGTGCTTTTCTCTCTATCCAAAGTGTTCCTCCCCAGGTCTTTGCCTGGCCAGCTCCTACTCCTTCTTCAGGTCTCAGCTTACCCACTACCTCCTCCAGGAAGCCTTTCATGAAGCCCCTGGTCTAGGCAAGTGGCCGTCCTCTGGGATCTTCTAGCACCTATATCTTCCCACTGTATTTTAAGTTTCTCTTTACTTGTCTGTCTCCCACTAGTCTGTTAGCTCAGGTGGGGGCAGGGATTACATTTATCTAACTCACTATTGTGTCCCCCATGCCCAGGAGAGGCCTAGCCCATAATAGACCAGAGATCTGAACTCTGGGGTCCGTGGATGAGCTTCCAGGGGTTCACGAACCTTCCAAAATCATATAAAAAAATGTTTGTAGTGCATTCTTTCTGGAACAAAGTCTATGCTTTTTATTGTAATCCCAAAGGACATGTGACATCCACCCCTAGCCCCCAAATGTTAAAAACTACTATGTAGGCATCTAGTAAATACTTGTTTTTGATTGGATACATCCATCATGAATATAATAATTGACACTCAATAAACAGTTATTGAATGAATGAATTAGCCTCCCCCTCAGGGTTAGGGTGCTTTTACTGTTTTCAATGGATCAAGAAAAATCTCAAAAGAGATCTTAAAAGGCAGTAAAAGTTAAAGTGCCTCTTGCCTCAGGCCCTGACTCTGCGGCCCTAAACACTTCCTCCTCAGTGGGGCTCGCAGCTTAAAACCAAAGCTTCATAGGCTCACAGCCCGTGCCAGAACCCCTCTCCTGTCCTGAAATCCACCTACTGCGCCTTTGCAGCTTGTCAACTGAAAATAATCCTGGTGAAAGCAGGGGGTGGAGCGGGGGCAGAGCGGAGGGATTCCTACAGAAGCTCTTAATGAGGGAGCTTCTGCCCCCTGCTGGCTGCCGGGCTCCCTTTCAGCCACCCGGCAGTGAGCCAGGTGCTCAAAGAATGAGGTCAGCGCCCGGAAGGGGAGGGCGGCAAGACCAGGGGCCAGGGGTGGGGGTGGCCCTCAGTGGGCATCCTTCTCATCAACGGTTAGCTTTGTCTTCAAACAAGTCAGGGGCGGTAGCTTCTGCTTTGGAGCCTCCACTACTTTTCCTATCTTCTACTCTCTCCCAAATTAGGAATCTAGGGACGGCAGGGGGCGTGGCGGGGGTGGAGGTTTTTCTGAAGCTCAGGGGAGGTCCAGTCACTCAGACTTGGCTTTCTCGTCGATCTCTTGTCCCAGAGCTTGGCTACTGCCGACACCTTTGGATCCGGAGCCAATTCCCCGCATCGCCTACCCTTGGCGTGCCGTGCACCAGCCTCCCCACATCACCATGGAAACAGGAGCCTCTGCATCCATCCCGGGGCTGATTTGTGAAGCTATGAGAAGAATCTGGATTTCGGGGTGGGGTTGCAGAGGGATAGAGGAAGGGCAAAAGGGAACAAGTTCGCAGAAATTATGGAGAGAGGGTGAGAAGTCGAGGTGGAGGAGCGATAGCTTTGTAAGGGTTATTGGAAGAGCCAAGCCTGGGACTTTGGGAAGACGGCCAGCTTCCTTGACAGGTCACAAGTGCAGGCCTCTCATGGGCCACTGGTCAGTCCAAACTGACCAGCCCTTCCCCATGGGCTGTCCTTTAGTAGCTGTGTAACCTTGAGTGAGTCAGTTAACCTCTCTAAGCATCACTTTTCTCATTTGTAAAATAAAAGTAATAACACTTCACAGGGTTATTGTAAGAATCCAGGGAGGTAATGTATCTACAACACTTAATATAGTGCTTAGCACACAGTGAGTCCTCAAAAATGCAGTTATTGTTGTAAATGCTTATGTATGTGTATTATTTCTGTCTCCTCGGCTAAACTGCAAGCTCTTCAAAAAGAATATGTACTTTAATGGTACTTTCCAATTTTTTAAGCACTTTTATATGCGTTCTGTCATTTGTCACACCCCAATCCTGAAAAACAGCCAAAGAGATGATTCTCCCCATTTTGCAGGTGAGGGTGCGGGTTTAGAGTTTAAGCTTGTCCGAAGCCCCCCCCCCCCCCCCCCCCGTTTTACAGAGCCTGAGGTCATTGCCCTATTCACTCTAGGCCTTTCTGTGTATCCCTGTGCCCAGCGTGGTGTCACAAGTAGTCTGTGCCTATTTGTTTGCCTACATTGATCGCCTGGGGCAGGAGTCTCAAGGAAGCATGGGCATTTGGGTTTGACCAGGAAAGAAGCAGAAAGTCCTTTATCGAATCCGTAATTTAAAACATTCCCACAAAAAGGGAGGTGACTGCTAATGGTTGCATACCTCTGTGAGTATACCAAAAACAATTGAATTGTACATTTTAAATGAATGAATTGTATGGTATGTGAATTATATTTGAATTAAGTTGTTATTTTAAAAAAATTTCCGCAAATAAAATCCCAGACCCAGATACGACACCAATGAACTCTACCAAACGTTCAAGGAAGAAATAATGCATTGTATACAAATTCTTCCAAATGTGGAAAGAAAGGCTATTCTTCCCAATTCTTTTTATTAGGCAAGCATAACCTTGATATCAAACCTGACAAAGACCTTTAAAAAAACCCCATGCCGTCGAGTCGATCCTGACTCATAAAGACATAGTAGAGATGTCCCACAGGGTTTCCAAGGAGCATTTGGTAGATTCAAACTGCTGACCTTTTGGTTAGCAGCCAAACACTTAACCACTGTGCCACCAGGGCCCCGAGACAAAGACCTTAGAAGAAAGAAAAATTACACTCATGATCACAGATGCAAGTCCCAAGCAAGATATAAGCGAATAGTATCTAGCAACATATAAAAAGGATAGTATATCATGACAATGGTCAGGGATTTGAACCCACCAGCTGCTCTTCAGGAGAAGACCTGGTGATCTGCTCCCATAAAATTACAGCCTAGGAAACACTACAGGGCAGTTCTACTCTGTCCTATAGGGTCACTATGAGTCAGAAACGACTCTAGCACACTACATGTTCACCCTGGAATCCCTGGGTGGTGCAAATGGTTTACATGCTCAGCTGCTAAACAAAAGATCGGAGGTTCGAATCCACCCAGAAGCACCTCAGAAGACAGGCTTGACGATCTCCTTCCAAAAAATCGGCCACTGAAAACCTTATGGAGCACAGTTCTACTCTGACACACATGGGATCACCATGAGTCAGAATCAACTCGATGGCAACTAACTTTTACGTTTACCTTATTCCAAAAATGAAAGGTTATTTTAACATTTGAAAAACAAACATGCAAGATATATTATTTTTTCCACATATATGGACACTTGATTTTTTAGAAAGGCGGCAATGCAGAGCAACAGATGCAGAAGTGGTAAAATTCAAGATCTATTCCTGATTTAAAACAAGGAAACCTCCTAATAAAGTAAGTGTCTTAGGCACCTAGTGCTGCTCTAACAGAAATACCACAAGTGGATGCCTTTAACAAGGAGAAGTTTATTCTCTCACAGTCCAGTGGGCTACAAGTCCAAATTCAGGGCGTCAGCTCCAGGGGAACACTTTCTCTGTTGACTCTGGAGGAAGGTCCATGTCATCACTCTTCCCTTGGTCTGGGAGCTTCTCTGCTCAGAAACCTCAGGTCCAAAGGACGGGCTCTGCTCCCAGCACTGCTTTCTTGGTGGTATGAGGTTCTCATGTGTCTCTGCTTGCTTCTCTCTTTTATATCTCAGAAGATATTGGCTTAAGACAGTATCCAA
This sequence comes from Trichechus manatus latirostris, assembly GCF_000243295.1. Lineage (NCBI taxonomy): Eukaryota > Metazoa > Chordata > Mammalia > Sirenia > Trichechidae > Trichechus > Trichechus manatus. The sequence continues at coordinate 517,609 of NW_004444145.1, forward strand.
TCTTGTATACCTCATCAATATCACTGCCGCTAATCCATCTTATTAGATCATCGTGATTGAATTTACAACACATAAGGAAATCACAGATTACAAAATGGTACACAATTATACAATACTGGGAATCATGACCCAGCCAAGTTGACAGATATTTTGGCGGGACACAATTCAATCCATGACACTAAGGAGTAAAAGAAAACTTTCTTAATTCAATAAAGAGTAACTTCAGAATGCCTATAAGCAAACATCCTACTTAATGGTAAAATGTTGAAAGCTCTCCCTTTGAGATCAGCAACAAAATGCTTGCTATCGTTTTGTATGCAATAATGTTCAACATTGTCCTGGAGGTTCTAACCAATGCAGGAAGGCAAAAAAAAAAAAAAAAAAGAATAAAAGGTTAAAGAATTGGAAAAGAAAAATAAACTTGTCATTATTCACAGATGATATGACTGTAACATAGAAAATCTAGAAAAATCTACAAATAAATTATAAGAATTAATAAGTGAGTTTAGCAATATTGCTGAATACAAGATCAATTTACAAACATCAATTTCATTCCTGTAAGTCAGCAACAAACAGTAAAAGAAAGTTTAAAAGATACGATTTTTTATATTTGAATTAAAAAAATACCAAACACCTAAGAATAATTCTAACAAGATAAGACCTCTACGTGGAAACAATATAACAATATGAAGAGACATTAAAGATGACCTAAATAAATAGATATATCATGTTATTAACTTCAAAACTCAGTATTACAAAGTTAACAATTCTCCCCCAAACTTATCTAGAAATTCATTGCAACCCCCCATAAAATCCCAAAAGCGTTTTTTTTTTTTTTTTTAAGGAAACTAACAAGTAGACTGATAAATACAGAAACTCAAAGGGTCAAGAATAACTAAGGCACTCTTCAAAAAGAAGAACAAGATGTGAGTTCTTGCTCTAGCCTGTATACACTTATAATAAATATGTTATTGTTAGGTGCTATCACGTCAATTTGACGCACAGTGAGTGAAGCCACGCGGCAGAGTACAACTTCCCCATAGGGTTTTATAGGCTGTAATCTTTATGGGAGCAAATTGCTAGGTCTTTCTTCCATGGAGTCACTGGGTGGGTTCGAACCACCAAACTTTTGGTTAGCAACTGAGCATTTAAACGTTTTTGCAACCAGGACTCCTTTTACAATATGTTGTTGTTGTTTTGCACCGTCGAGTTGATTCCAACTCATAACAACCCTATAGGACAGAGTAGAACTGCCCCATAGGGTTTCCAAGGAGTGGCTGGTGGATTCGAACCTCCAACCTTTTGGTTGGCAGGCTGAGCTCTTAACCACTTTGCCATCAGGGTATACAGATAAACATATAGCATATGTAGATTTATAATAAAGCTGTAATAATTAAGACAGTGTGGTATTGGTACGAGGATAAACAAACAGGCCAATGGAATAGAATCGAGAACTCAAACACAAACTCACACCTATATATATGGACACTTGATTTATGACAAAGAGGACAGTGCAGAGAAGTGAAGAAATATCCCTGAGGCATATACAAAAATCAACTCCAGGCGAAATACAGCTATAAATATAAAAGACAAAACAATAAAGCTTCTAGAAAATAGGGTAGGAGCCTATCCTCCCGACTTTAGAATTGGGAAAGACTTCTTAAACAGTATACCAAAAAACAGACAAATGCAAAACATTGAAGCCTAAAGAAAAAGACTGATACATCTGACTACATTAAATTTTTAAAAGTTCTGTTGATCAAAAACAAGCAAAATACCATTAAGAAAGTGAAAAGGAAAAGAGTGAATATTATAGCACGTGAACTAAATCACAATTAAAAAAAGAGAAAAGAAAATGGAAAGACAAGCCATAAACTGGGAAAAGAAATTTGGGACACATATAACTGATACAGGACTTAAAGACATCCAGAATATAAAATGAACTGCTATGAATCAATAAGAGAAACACAGACAATATAAAAATGGCCAAGAAACTTGAATAGACACACCACAAAAGAGAATATACAAATGGCAAATAAACATTGGAAAAGGTGTTTGACTTCATTAATCATCAGGGAAATACACACTCAACAGAAACACTCAAATTTAAAAGGGTGAAAATATCAAGTGTTGGGGAGGATACGAGCAACAAGAACTCTTACACTGATAGTGGGAGTATAAATTGACACAACCAATCTATTCTGATAAACTTTAATATCTGCGTACCCTATAAACCTGTGAACGTACACACTCATAGAAATACATGCACATGTGCTCAAGGAGCACATATGAGAATACTCACTGCAGCGCTGTTCGTAATAGCCCCAAACAAGAAACAACGCAGATGTCCACTGGCAGTAGAATGGATAAATATTGTGGTATATTCATAAGTGGAATTATACACAGCAATGAAAATTAACAAATTAGTTTCACACAAGATGGATAAATCTTCCAAACATAATGTTGAAGTAAAGAAGCAATACACAAATAATACACGCTTATGATTTCATTTAAAGGAGCCCTGGTGGTGCAGTGGTTAAAGAGCTTGGCTGCTAGAAAAAGGTCTGCGGTTGAACCCACCAGCCACTTGGATCAGGAGAAAGATACGGCAGTCTGCTTCTGTAAAGATTTACAGCCTTGGAAACCCTAAGGGGCAGTTCTGCTCTGTCCTATAGGTCACTGTGAGTCTAAATCGACTTGACGGCAGGAGGTTATTATTTCATTTATACACAGCTCAAAAAAAGGGCAATACTGAACGATAGTTCTTAGGGATTCAAGCTTAACAAAAAGTGACTACCATAACAGGACAGTGGTCACCTTTTGGGGGTAGTGGCAGCTGATAGCGACTGGGAAGAGGCATGAAGGTGAAGTATGTGCGGTGCTGGCAATAGCCCTGGTGATGGTCACGCAAATGTTTACTTGATAAATTACTGAGCTATAGAAATTGATCTAAATTTTTAGTGGACTTTTCTATATGAACATTATATTTCACATTTTAACATAACTTTATTGAGGCATACTTTGCATACCATGTAATTCACCCTTTTCAAGTGTATAATTCAATGATTTTTTTAAACTAAATTTAACAAGTTGTGGAACCACCACCATACGTAAGTTTTAGAACATTTTCATCACCCCAATGTGATCCTTTATGCCCATTTACTGTTACGCCCCACGTCCCCACAGCCCCCAGTTAATCACTAATCTACTTTCTGTCTTTGTAGCTTTGCCTTTCCTGGATATCTTATATAAATTGAACCATACAATATGTGGTCTCTTGTATCTAACTTCTTTTACTGAACATAATGTTTTTGAGGTTCATCCAGTGGTAGCAAGTATTCGTATTTTGTTGCTTTTTATTGTTGAATAGTATTTCATTGTATGGATATACCATATTTTGTCTAAGCATTCACTGTTGATGGACATTTAGATTGTTGTCTCCAGTTTTTCCAGTTGGGCTATTATGAATAATGCTGCTAAGAACATTGGGGTGCAAGTCTGTGTGGATACATATTTTCCTTTCTCTTGGGTAGATACCTAAGAGTGGAATTGCTGAGTCATATGGTAAATTTATGTTTAACATATTAAGGAACTGCTGAACTGTTTTCCAAAGTGGCTATACCATTTTACATTCCCATCACCAATGTATGAAAGCCTCAGTTTCTTCACGTTTTCTCTGTTAGTTATTAGCTGTTTTTTCTTCTTTTTTTTCTTTCCTTCCTTCCTTCTTTCCATCCCTGCTTCCTTCCTTCCTTCCTCCCTCCCTCTCTCTCTCTTTCTTTCTTACTATGGCCATTCTATTAAAAAAGTTTTAAAAGGTGCAGTAAGGAGAGTTTTGAGGGCTTTTTCAAATATACATATATACGTTATTGTGTTTTTGGTGAAGGTTTACACAGCAATTTACATTTCCATTGAATAATCTCTACACAAATTGTTCAGTGACATTGGTTACATTCTTTAAAACGTGTGAATAGTCTCAGTATTTGTATTCTGGTAGTTTTGTTTCTGTTAATCTAGTCTCCCTACCACATTACATTGTCATCTTTGTTTTAAAGTAATTGTTGACTGTTTGGTCTCGTATAGATGATTTTTTTAAAGAAGCACAGTACTCATGGGTGATATTCTTTATTTTGTAAGCCAGTCTGTTACTTAGCTAAAAGGTGACCTCAGGGGCTAGCTTCAGTTCAAGGCTTAAAGAGGATCTCTGGGCAGTAGTCTCAGGGAATCCTCTAGTCTCAACTGCTCCAATAAGTCTGGACTTCTCAAGAATTTGAGTTCTGTTCCACATTTTGCTCCCATTCTACCAGGGTCCATCTTTTGTGGCCCTGATCAGAATGGTCAGTAGTGGTAGCCAAGTACCATCTAGTTCTTCTGGTCTCAGGGTAGATCAGGCCGTGGTTCATGTAGTTTTTGGTTTCCTTCTTTCTTTTGCTCTGGACAAGTGAGACCAATAGTTGTATCTTAGATGGCCACTCACACGCTTTTAAGGCCCCAGACACGACTCACCAAACTAGAAGGTAGAACATAAACTTTATGAAGTATATTATGCCAGACGACTAAGATGACCCATGAAGCTATGGTCCTGAACTTTTAAACTCAGGAAACCAATCCTGCAAGGTGTTTGATTATGTCTAAGAAGTACCCATAACTGTGCCTCCTATGTGCTTTATTATGTATATGAATATAGTGCATACAGTCACATACATGCATATACATATACATACACCTATATATACACATATATACATACCTATACACATATATGTCTACATACATACGTATATACCCGTACGTACATTTTTTGGTAGCTGTTGTTGTTTCAAAATTACATATGCCAGAGCAATTACCAAAAAGACATTTTTTCTTGTGTACATTTTAGTGACGTTATTTACCTTTGTCAAGCTGTGAAAACTTCACCTTCATTCGGTGTTGCCTTTCCCATCATCAAAAATAACAAGTGCCTACTATCTACAGCGTGAACCCCTCCCCATCCCTGGTAACCACTTTTGAAGGTTTTTGAGGGGTTAAAATGACCCTGTCAAGAACTGATCGCAGTCCTCCAGCGGGTAGGGGGCGCTCCAAGCCAGGGTTTCGCTTCTCAGCCTCTCACCGCGTCTAGCTGTTGCTAGGAGACAGAGACGCAGCCTGGGGCAGCTGGGGAACCCAGTTTCGCCGCTAGCGAGGGGTCTCTCTTGACCGAGGGCGGAGATTTAAGGTCTCGCTATCGCCCAGGGGTAGTTCTGGGAGGCCCCTTTCTGGTGACGTTTTCCTCCTACCTTCTCTAACGCGGGCCGAGGTATTCTAAAGCTTCTTGCCCAGATCCAGTTCCCAGCGCAGCCATGCCTAAGAAAGGGAAAAAGGTGCCCCTATCCGATGAGGAGCAGCTGCTTCTTTTTCAACAGAAGTTGTTGGCTGATGAAGAGATGGCCAAGAAGAAGGAGAGGCTCCTGAGCCAGTTCTTGAAGGTAATGGCCTTCTGCATTACGCCTGCCCAACCCCACCCCCACTCTTCTGCGCTGCCCCTGCCTCGTCGACCCTGTCATTGTCGCAGCCGCATTTTCATCCTAGCGTCCCTTCCTCCTGAAATCTTGAGACGCAGATATAGTCAGAGTTCGGGCAACATTGTTGTGGGGGAAAAAATTCTCTGCCAACCATGGAGGTCGGGCGGGGAGGGTCGGGGGTGGGGGTCATAGAGTTTGTCAGTCACAACTGAGCCCCAGAACTGGGACAGGAGGCGCTGTCAGCTGTCTCAGTTGTCTGAAATTCTGATATTCTCCCCGGTGATGGGTCATTAAAAACAACATCATGCTCTGATGCCACCCCCTGAAGGAAATTCACCCTTGCCGTCCCTAAAATGCCGTGAGGCTGTTCGTGTTTTACTTCAGGCCCTTCCAAAACAATAACAGGAACCCCCTGAGTAGTAGCCATCAAGAACTTTGGTCTGCCAGAAAAGACAAGGCCGTCAGATGTCGGCTGACAGACTAAGTGTGATCTTGTTTGTTGTACTGTGTCAGAGGTTTTGACCTCCTGGGGGTGTATTTATTCCTTCACACAGGACAAACTGGCCAAGGAGGAGCACAATAGTGCTCTGAACCTTAATAAGATTAACACACAGTGGAGAACTGTCCTTCGAGAAGTCAAGACCAAAGAGCTTCATAAAGACATTGAGATCCTCAGCCAAACATTTGAACGAGTGGTGGACTGCAAGGATAGTGTCATCAAGGTAGGTGCACTTCCCAAGGAAACACTTGAGTATGTTACTTTGACGTCTTCTCTTAGTAGAGTGGGCCTAGTGAATTAATTAATCAGTCTCAAAGCCCTGACAAGATGGCAGGCTGTGACAAAGCCAGGCTATGGGTGGTAACGATTCACTAATGAAAAACAGAATATTAGGCTGCCATCCCTCTCCCTCCATCAGAGGAGCCATTCTCCTTGGTCATCTACTGTCCCAAACCAGTACTATACAACACTAGAGTTATAAGGCACAGTAGACATCACCCAATGACTTGAACTTAGTCCCACACCTTCATTTCAATGTGAGAAAGCTCACATTGAGAGGGGCTCACAAGAGAGGGGAACTGACTTGCCCAAGGTCACACAGCTAGTGGGAGAGCTGAGACTAGAACACAGATTTCTTGACTCTCACTTTAGTGCTTTTTCAGCCAAATTCTGTCTGGCCTCTTTGATTCAACTTCATTGGCCCTAATTAAGGTTGAGAAAATCTCCATGGGTAAGAGCAGTTCTGGATCTCTAAACAGTTCAGTCTGGCATCCTTATGTTCTTGGAAGGTTCTTTTTTTCAATTTTTTTTATTGTGCGTTAGATGAAAGCTGACAGAGTCAAATTAGATTCCCATTCAAAAGTTTGTACATAAAGTATTTCATGGACTTGGCTTCATTCCCCACAATGTGTCAGCACTCTCCCCATTTCTGCCCTGGGCTCCCAGTTTCCTTTTGTCCTAATTTTCTACCCCTTCCTGCCTTCTCATCTTTGCTTTTGGGCTAATATTGCCTTTTTGATCCCATATAATTGATTATTCTAAGGAGCACGTTCCTCTCGGGTGTTATTGTTTATTTTATGACGTGGATTGACACAGCGGTTGCAGCAATGGGCTTAAGCATAACAAGGATTGTTAGGATGGCACAGGACCGGGCAGTGTTTCGTTCTGTTGTACACAGGGTCACCGTGAGTCAGAACTGACTCAACAGCACCTAACAACAACAACGGTGGGCTTGGCTATTGTTCGACTGGAAGGTGGTCTCTAGGAATGGCTTCAGTTCCAGGTCAGAAGGGTGTCTTAGGTCCACAGTCTTGGGGGTTCGTTGATTCTGTGTCAGACCAGTAAGTATGGTCTTTTTTGTGAATTTTATTTTTTTGTTCTACATTTTTCTCCTGCTCTGTCTGGGACCCTCTGTTGTGATCCCAGTCAGAGCGGTCTGTAGTGGTAGCCAGGCACCATCTAGTTCTTCTGGTCTCGGGACCATGTAGGCTATGGTTCATGTGGTCCATTAGTCCTTTGGACTCATTGCTCCCTTGGGTCTTTGTTTTTTTTCACTCTCCTTTGCTCCAAACTGGAAGAGACCAGTGGTTGTATCTTAGATGGCCGCTCACAAACTTTAAAGACCCCAGACGCTTCTCACCAAAGTAGAATGTAGAACACTGTCTTTATGAACTATCTTGTGCCAGTTGATGTAGATGTCCTCTGAGCCTATGGTCCTTTGCCTTCAAGCCTAGGAACTTCATCCCTCGAGGTGTTTGGTTATGTCTAAGAGATTTCCCTGACGGTGCCACTTGTGTGCTCTGTTGTCTGTATTAATATATGAGGAGCACCTTCAGTCATGTATTTAGAAATATCCACCACCAAACCTATATCTGCCAGTGGATGTGCTCCCTTACACCTTCCCACACCTCTTGGCATATCTCTCTATGTATCCATTCATAAATATGTGTTTGTTAATACTATTGTTGCAGGATTGGCTATGCTATAGTAGTTACCGTAGTTGCCCTTTATTCCCGCGTTCCTCTCAGTGTCCTGTCTTGCCTTGGTCATGTTTTGCTGACTTCTCCCATATTATGTATTACCTTTCCCTTCACCAATATTAACACGCATCTACTATCTATTTGGTAATTTTCCCTCCCTGCCGCTCCCATCCCTGGTAACCGTCAAAGTTTTTTTTTTTCCTTTTTTTCTGCGTGTAAACCTTTTGTTGTTACTCTATAATAGCAGTCTCATATAGTATTTGTCCTTTTGTGATTGACTTACTTCACACAGCGTAATGTCCTCCAAATTCATCCATGTTGTGAGATGTTTCACGGATTTGTCATTATTCTTAAGCATTGCATAGTATTCCATTGTGTGTACGTACCACAGTTTGTTAGTCCATTCATCTGTTGATGGGCACTTAGGTTGTTTCCACCTTTTTGCTATTGTGAATAATGCTGCAGTGAGCAGGGGTGTGCATATGTCTATTTGTGTCACAGCTCTTATTTCTTTAAGGTATATACCTAGAAGTGGGATTGCTGGATCTTATGGTATTTCTGTTTCTAGCTTTTTGAGGAAGCACCATACTGTTTTCCATAATGGTTGTACCCATTTACATTTCCACCAGCAGTGTATAAGAGTTCCAGTCTCCCCACATCCTCGCCAATATTTGTTATTTTCTGTTTTTTTTGTTTAGTGCCGATAATATCAGGGTGACATGGTATCTCATTGTAGTTTTCATTTGTATTCTCTAATTGCTAATGACCGTGAGCATTTCTTCATATGTTTGTTAGTAGCTTGAATGTCTTCTTTGGTGAAATGTCTGTTCATATCGTTTGCCCACTTTTTACTTGGATTGTCTTTTTTGTTGTTGTTGAGGTGTTGATGTTTTCTATAAATTTTAGAGATTAGACCCTTGTTGGATATGTTATAGTTAAAATTTTTTCCCAGTCTGTAGGTTTTCTTTTTACTCTTTTGGAGAAGAATTTTGTTGAGCATTAGGTGTTTAATTTTTAGGTCCCATTTATCTAGTTCATCTTCTGCTGTGTGTGCATTTTTAGTTACATTCGGTATTCTATTTATGTTGTGTATTGGGGCCCCTAGTGTTGTCCCTATTTTTTCCTCCATGATCTTTATTGTTTTAGGTTTTATATTTAGGCCTTTCATCCATTTTGAGTTAGTTTTTGTGTATAATGTGAGGTATGGGTCCTGTTTCATTTTTCTACAGATAGATATCCAGTTTTTACCACACAATTTGTTGAAGAGACTGTCCCTTCCCCCATTTAATAGAGTTTGGTCCTCTGTCAAAGATCAGCTGTCCATAGGTGGATGGATTTACATCTGGGTTCTCAATTCTGTTCCACTGGTCTATGTGTCTGTTGTTGTACCAGTACCAGGATGTTTTGACTACTGTGTCTGTACAGTAGGTTCTGACATCAGGCAGTGTGAGGCTTCCTACTTTGTTCTTCTTTAATAATTTTTTACTTAATCAGGGCCTCTTTCCTTCCCTATAAAGCTAGTGATTAGTTTTTCCATCTCATTGAAGAATGCTATTGGGTCTTGGGAGGTTCTTGAGTCTTGATTTCATCCCATCTTTTCCTCTAAGGGATTTTGCTGTATGCCCTTCTTTTATCTCATTTTTAACCTCTGTTTTACTGATCCTTCTCCTTACTCCCTTCTATCTTAAAAAAAATTTCCATAATAACAGCAAAATATACATTGTAAATCTGGTATTCTCCCTCTAGAAAACACATTTCTCCTTCACAGTCAAACCACTGGGGAAAAACTTCAGCAGACCCTAGGCAGGTTCAAGTAATACATATTAAGAGTCCCCAGATTTGCAGAAATCATTATGCCTGAGAAATTCTCACCCCATCAGTTATACTTTATGGCTTTTGAAGTGACTATTTTTCAGATTCTCATTTGGAGTTATCAAATACTTAATGAAAAGAGAACAAGAGGGATGATGAGCAGTGGGCCAGGCTCACCCACGAGCCGATTAGCTTCTTCCTACACAACAGCCTTGCAGCTTATGATTACAGTCCTTCTTGCCTTAGCTAAATCATGCATTGCTAATATTAAGCACCTTCAGGGTGATTCTTGAATAACTGAAACTGCACATGTTAAATGTGCAAATGTTAGTGATCCTCACTTGCTATCACCACTTCTTCACCTCCCATTTACCCTGCATCCCACAACATCTGGTTTCCACCCTTCTCTAGGAAACTGCTCTGGTAAAGGCCACCAGTCCAGAATTGTGGATACTTTTCATCATTTCGTCTTCATCTAATCTGACTTCTCTATGGCACTGACTGTCTTTGTCATGCCCGACTTCTTGAAACTCTCCTTTGGCTTCCACGACACCATTCTTTCCTGCTTTTCTCCTGCCTCTGGAACATGTACATCCAGTCCCCTTTTGTGAATTCATCTTCCTCTCTCTGTCCCCTGAACTTTGGTGTTCCCCAGGTTTCTGAGCCTAGACATCTTTGAGTGTCTAGGCTTACACAATCTTACTCATTCTGGCTTTAAATACCACTTACTTATTAATGGGAGCCCTGGTGACACAGTGGTTAAGAACTCAGCTGCTAACCAAAAGGTTGGCAGTTTGAATCTACCGGCTGCTGCTTAGAAGCCCTATGGGGCAGTTCGACTCTGTTCTACAGGGTTGGTATGAGTCGGAATTGACTCCCTAGTCTGTAACACCAGCCTGGATTTTTCTCTTGAGTTCCCAATCCTTATATTCAAGGTTCCTAGATATCTCTTACTGATTGTTGCATTGTCCTCACCACTGAACTCATGAGCTCCCCCTTCCTAACAGCTCATTTTCCATCCTCCACAATCTGGTCTTCTCTATACTCTCTCTGGGGTGGCTAGTTGCCATTCACCAAGTCAGCCAGACCAGAAATCTGGGAATCATCCTAGGCTTTCCCTCCATCCCTGACCTCTGTTACACTAAGGCTTGTATAATCTTCTGCTTAAGTATTTTTCAAAGCCAAACTTTATTCTCCTTCCCCACTGCCCTGCTGTAGTTGGGACCTGGGCATCATCTCTCATCTGGACTACTGCAGTAGTCTCCTAACTGGTCTTCCAGTCTTCAAGCTCAACTGCCTCCAGATGATTTTCTATACAACTACCAGGATTATCTTTCTAAAAATCAGATCCTGATTACTTCAAAGCTTAAATTTTCTTAGTGGCTTCCATCATTTACAGGAAAAAAAATTGAAACTCCATAGTAAGAGCATCAAAGCCCTTTTCTATCTGGCCCCTACCTGTACCTTTCACACAGCCAGCCTTGTTTCATACCTGTGCCTTTGCACATTCTGTTCCCTCTATCTGGAATTCCCTTTCCCCCACCTCCCCAGTCTTTCTGGAAAACTTTCACTCCTCTCTCAAGAGTTGGTACAAGTATCTCCTCTGAAGCCTTCCCCAGCACTCTTAGGCAGACGTAGGCACGCAGTCCTTTATATCCCATTGTCACTTGTAAAACTTCAACCTCATAGCAATTTCCATGTTATATTGCAATTTTATGTTTATGTTTCTACTGGAGTGTAAGCTCCTTTGGGGACAGTGACCATGTCTTTTTATCTGTGAATCCTCAGCATCCAGCATTGTGCTGGTATATAGCAGGGGTTGGATACACATTTGTTGAGTAAATGAATGGTCTTCATTATCAGAACGTATTTCATAGAATCCTTTTTCATACTAAACATATCAGGTAGAGGCTAGCTCTGTGTAGAGGTCATACAGTGAGTGAACTCAGGGTTTCTGGATTATGTGAGCACTCAGTGTATGCCTTTTTTGTTTTATTTAATTTTAACTTGTCTTTTTTCGAATAGGTAATACATTCACATTATTCAAAATTCAAGAGATAAAAAGGTTATACAGAGAGAAATTTTCCCTCCCGCTCATGCCTTCCAGCTGCCAGTGCCCCTCTCAATAATTCCAGTTTCATCAATAAACATTTTTTTACATAAATGATAGTATATCATTACATACTTTTCTGCCCCTTGCTTTTTTCACTGAACGATATTTCTTGGGGAATAATTTGGAAAAAAGAAAAAAAAAACAATATTTCTTGGGCATTGTTCCACATTAGCCTATAAGGAGATTCTTATTATTTTTACAACTGCTTGGTATTCTGTATTGTGGTTTAACATGTTACTTTGTCTTCTGTATTTCCTGTATCTTGGTAATTAGAGCTAGAAGCTAGATTAGATTCAGGTCCTATGTATTTATTTGCAAAGACAACTTGCTTGGAGGCATTGTATTCTTCCATTGGGAGAGACATAATGTCTAGTTCTCTGTCTTTTTGTGATGTTAGCAGCTGTTGATGATCCATCAATTCACTGGGGGTGGCAAAATGCTGATATTCTAATAGTATTCCTTTTTCATTCATTAGCTTGAATACTTCTGTCTTAGGCTGGGTTCTCTAGAGAAGCAAAACCAGTAAAGCGTACAAACATATATATATAGAGAGATTTATATCAAGCAAATGGCTCAGGCAGTTGTAGAGGCTGAAACGTCCCAAGTCCGTGGGTCAGGATAGAGGCTTCTCTTGATTCACATAGCTGCAGGGGCTGGCAAACCCAAGATCGGCAAGTCAGAGAGCAGGGCTCTTGCTCACAGGCTGCAAAGATTGATGACTGATGAATCCCAAGATCAGCTGGCAAGACCGCAGGTAAGCTGCTAGCTCAAGTCCCAAGAACCGGAGGTCAGATGAACAGGAGCCAGCTGTGGGATCCAGCGTGAGCAGAAAGCCCCCAAGCCTTGCCAGAATGTCCACTTATATTCAATGCAGGCCACAGGCCCAAGGAAACTCCCTTTCAGCTGATTGGCTACTCACAGCAGATCCCATCATGAGGGTGATCACATATCAAATCTCAACACGGAAGTGATCACATTATATGACTGCCAAAACACTGAGAATCATGGCTTAGCCAAGTTGACACACAATCTTAACCATCACAACTTCTATAAAGATATAATACCCCTAATTTACCATTCGATTACTCAGAAGTATAGTTTATATAGTAAAGACAGGATAAATGCTGACTCTTTCCTTTCCCTTTATTTACCAGTTTTCAATTAAGAGGGGGTAAGAAAGGTAATATGGCATCCTCCACTGAATTTTTGAAGTAGCCTTATGAACTCATACATTAAACATACTCGGTATGTTTCAGTCCATTGCAGTTATTATCCTTATCGATGGTCAGACTACCCCTTTCTTGCCAGTGGAAGTGTTCCAGTTACCAATTGCTACATAACAAACCACTTTTAAACTAGTGGCTTAAAACAATTTATTATTATCTCTCATGGTTCTGTAGGTTGACTGAGCTCACTAGCGTGGTTCTTGTTTGGGGTCTCTCATGCAGTTTCAAGCAGATGTCAAATGGGGCTACAGTTGTCTGAAGGCTTTACTGGGTGGGACATCCCAGTGGCTGGGAGTTGATTCTGGCTGTCAGCTGGGAGCTCAGCTGGGCTGTTGACTGGAGTTTCACATGTTCCTCCCGTGTTCACTGGGCTTCTCAAAGCATGGAGACTGGGTTCCTAGAGGGAGCATCCCAAGAAAGAGCCTTCCAAGAGGCAGGAAGAAGTGACTAGGCTAGTTAAGGGCTATGCCCAGAACCAGCACAGTGTCACTTCTGCTGTATTCTGTTGGTCAAAGCAGTCACAGGGTCTGCCCAAATTCAACTAGATGGAAGAATAGGTTCCACCTCTTAATGGAGGAGTGGCAAGGTCACATTCCTAAAGATTATAGGTTGGGAGACATTGTGCCCATCTTTGGAAAATACAAATGACACAGTGAGCTACTTCATGTTGATTCATGAGTCCTTTTGGCATGACCCTACTGGTCTTTTGTAGCTTCTTTGCTAAGATGTATAACAAGATTTTCCCAGCTCAACTTGCTTATTCTCTTCCTCAGACCTTAAAGCAGCTATTTTTCCAAGTTTCTTTTAGTGGTAGTTCTATCATTGTAAATGTTTATTATCCCTAGGGCATTGGCTGGTTCCATGAGGCTCTTGCTTTACATCAAGAAGGGGAGAGCCAGCACTTCTAGAGTTGAAGAACTGGCATTAGAACTAGGGGGTAAATGTCATCATGTAGTCCAGCTATCCAGCTGAATACATTTTTCTTTTTTCACATAGATGCCATTCAGCCAGAATGGTAACTCTCTGTTTCCTGCCCAGTCTTTAGCTAAGGACCTGTCAGAAGCTGAGGAGCAGTATGCCCATGCCCTGCGCAGCCACCTGCACAATGTTGATCAGCTCTTGGCCCTGCAGAGGTGCCGGCTCAACCTCCTGGAGGAAAGCTACAATATGGAGCTGGAGGCCCTAACCAAGGAGTTTGAGACAGAAAGGTATGGGGACCCTAGGAAGAGATGAGGATTGAGTCCAGGGGAATGGCCAGACTGTCAAGGAGCTGCCTGTAAGCAGGTGGCCAGCACCCTGGAGCATCTCATCTTGATCATGACATGGCCCCTGCAGGAAGATCATGAGTACCTTTTAAACTAACTGAGGTTTAAACTTACAGCTTTAGCTTCCCTTTTCCCATGTCAGGCCCCCATCTGTAACGTTCCCACCCTCCACTTTCAACTTTCAAAATTCTGCCCATCTGGCAGGAGACAGGGACAGGAGAGAGACTTCTCACTATAATCTTTTGAACTTTAAAATTTTTATATCATTACCTATTCAAAAATCAGAATCAAACAATCTTATTCTTTCTCTTTGGCCCTAAAAAGAATAGAGTCCTCCCTCCCTCTGTACCTGGAGGTTTATTACATAATGCTGTGAGTTGTCATTGCTGGTCTGTATGCTTTATCCCTGAGAACAGGGACAGTGTCTTGCCTTCTATAGGAAAACGATCATAGACCAACATGAGAAAGAGATTCGCTACCTACAAGATGTCTTCATGGCCATGGAGCAGAACTATATAGATACTGAGTATGAAAGCAAGCTGGAGTTCCAGAGCATGTGGGACGATCTCAAAAACAAGGTACAGAGGGAGAGCAGATAGGCAAGCGATGAGAGAGAAGTCATACAAAATGCTCAAGATTACTAGAACTAGAAGAGACCCCTTTAACCCAGGCTGGAGGCCAGTGTTTCAGACACCAACAAAGTCAAGAAAATGTCTGCAGTCACTGTAGGTATCCCTATTGCTTTTTGTAATTTTGTGAAAATTAGTTGGGAAATAGGGCCCTTTTGAAATGTCAAGGGAATGCATTTAAAGCTAAAAAGCACCGAGGAGATCATCTGGCTTCACCTGTGATTGGCAGATGAAGAAACTAAGGCCCAAAGAAGTAAAATGACAGGCCAAACTCATGCTGCTGGTCTGTGGGAGAGCCAATAGAATCCAGGTCTCTTGCCTCTTGGCCCAAAGTGCTTTCTACCATCTGGGAGGTTGCAAACTTAGCCTGGATTTGGGTATGGGGTTCTTTGTTTTTATTTTGCTCCAGTGTTTTATACAACTTTTGAGTAAGCTTCCTACATTTAAAAATTGGGAGATTGCAAATAAAAATCCAACTTTTCAGCCTCCCTTAAAAAAATGGAAAGATCTGGCAACACTGGGCCACATTTCCAAATAGCAACATTCATGTAGAGCTGAGCGGCTGCAGCCCCCTTTAGATGGAGCATTTCCTCTCCAGTTCACCACAGGCCCACCCAGCCCACAACACTTATTTATGCCATCTGCCTGGTCTTTGTAGACATTTTCATTTGCAACCCCTGCATTATACTATGCAACAAATAGTTCAAGGAGGTGAGGCTGCAGGTAGAAGTCAAAGGGTACTAATAGGGTGATTCCAAACATTGGCTATTTTGGGGCCACTTCCTAGAATTTAGAAGAGAAGCACTTTCTAAGACTGCAACTGGAGAATATTGTGGAAGATCTGTGGAGACGGTTCCAGGAAGCACTCAAGAATTACACTGATGCCACAGAGGATCGAAAGATTGCCTTTGAGACCCTGAAGGTAAAGGATGAGAAGAGCTCCAAAGAGATTGAAGCCCAGATGAAAAGAATACAGAAACTACAGGTTAGTGCAACCAGCCAGAAATACTCACGGCTTCAACTGCTCCATCATGCCCTGTTCACCTTCCCCCAGTTCCCACTGGGCCTCGTCACTGGTTGGGGAAAGATGTTACGCTCTGATTTCAGTCCCCAGATAGCCCTTTTACTTGTCTCACTCCAGGCCTTCAGCTGATCAAGTGTTTCCTCTAATCTATTCTGTTCCTCCCAACCAGGATGCCATAGGTGTTTTAAAAGGCAAAATCATGGTGCACAGCCGTGAAAGTGAAGAACAGAACCAGTATATTCGTGATGACAAGGAGTTGGTCCTTGTACAACTACGAAAACTTAAGGCCCAAAGGACTCAGGCCCGGGGAATATCACAGGAGAACCTGGTCAAGCTCACTCTGGAAAGTAATGCTACCCTCAAGGCCCTGAGAAAGATTGTCGATAAGGTAAAAAAGGGGAGAGGGTGGTCAGAACAAAGCGAATGAGCCTCGTTCCCTACAAAGTAAAAGGGTTTGGGAAAGGTAGAAGAGGACAGAAAGTAACCCTTCTGCTTCCTACCTGAGTGGACACTTGTAATGTCTTTTTTCTTCCATGTTCCCTCTCCTCTTACATTTTAAATTAGATGAATAAATATAAAACACTTGGGATAATGCTTGGCATATAGTGTGTGCTCTGTGTTAGGTTTTTTTTTTTTTTTACTATTGTCTCCTGTCTGGATGAGTAGCTTCCCTGGGTTCAAGCAGGGGAACAAACTCTACTATCTCCCCTCCTTGCCCCCTTTCCTAATAAAAAAAAGATTTCTTCCTGCTTCCAATAGGGTGAAAAGATCCTCAAACTTGCTGAAATATGTAGGAAATATGAAACAGAGGAAGAAAAAGTACTGCCTTTTTATTCATCAATATTGACCCCCGAGGAGCAGGTGGAGATAGCAGAAAATAACCTAGAAGAGC
The DNA here is from genome assembly GCF_000243295.1 of Trichechus manatus latirostris. NCBI lineage: Eukaryota > Metazoa > Chordata > Mammalia > Sirenia > Trichechidae > Trichechus > Trichechus manatus. The sequence continues at coordinate 534,549 of NW_004444145.1, forward strand.
TTACTGAGGAGCTCGCAAAGGTAAACTTCCTAGGGACCAGAGGCCATTGCTCAAGGTTGGGGATGTGGGGGCACTGGGCAGCAGTCACTAATGGGCCCTGCGGCACATCTTCTCCCTTTAACTCAACTCCCAGGTGATGACGGACTACACAGGGATGGAGAATTTCTGGAAAAGGTACAATAAAGTGAAACTGGAGCAACTGAGCCTCCAGCGCAGACGAACCCAGCTGTTAGAAATCAATGAGAAGCTGAGGGAGATGCTCAAGCAGTACCTGGATGGCATCTCAGTGAGTGATGAAGTGCTGAGCCAGCTCAACCCACTCTTCATCATCAACCATCGAAGCAACTTACCCCAGCCCTTGTCCACACCTATAGCCCAGCCAGGTAGCAAACAACGTCCAATCACTTACAACATCATTGAAGCAGCCCACGTGATCTCCCCCACCCTGTGATCCAAGGAGAAAACCTGTTGCCAACTCGAGATTTTTTGAGACCCAAGGACTTTGCTATTAAAAGTTTCCATGGAGTTTATGAGCTCCTTATATCTTTGCTATATTGGACATAGCAGTCTACTTTGAGGACACTAGGAACTGCAGTCCCAGGGAGTGGAGAGAATAGCTAGGCTACTGCCAGGAGGCTTACTGCTCAATGAAGCATTGCTCCTGAATCAGGGCACCATGGGACCTACAGCTCCTATGGGAGTATCCAAGACCAGGTCACTGGGGTAAGTTAGGAAAGCAAGAGGAGGCCAGGGGAAGAAGTGATTCAAGGCTTCTGACCATCCCCATGCCAGGTGAAAGCCCACCCAGAATGCGTTTTCCCCTCAGTCCTTTTCCTCATTCCCACTTACGGAAGTAACCTCAGAAAGTACCAGGTGAAGACTGCAAAAAAGGTTTTTTTTTTTTTTTTTTTTAAATTGTTTATTATTTCTTTTTGCTCTTGTTTCGTTTCTCTTCCTTGAGCTTCTTTTTGGAGACTTTGGGTCTGCTGGCCTTTTTGTATAGGTGATACCCAATGAGGCCCAGGAGGGCTGGCACCATGGCCATGCCTACCAGAGGCAAAATGCCCTTCACCAGCTTTTGCCAGTAGTTGGCTCGGATCAGTGCAATAAGCTCCACATCAAACTGCAGCACTGCATCCGCTGGAGAGGCAGAGAAGGGGTGGGGTGAGGGTTAGAATCTTTGTGCAATTTATCCAGGGCTCCGAATCTAAATGAAAATAGGGAGGGTGGACCACAGCAAAGCCCCCAACTGTGAAGCTGGCAAGATTTAAACATAAGGTTGAGTTCTTTAGACAAAGGCAGGGGAAGGCTATGCACAGAGTCTAGTGATAGCCATGCTGACCCCAGCTACAAGTGTGGCTTAGGCCCAGTGCCAGGTTTTTGATAGCACAGGAAAACTTTCTGTGAATCTTAAAAGTACAGGCTGTTCTCCATCGATAAGTGAGAGAACCATCTATACTAACTGTATCCCTACTCCCATCCCCATTTCCAAACAGCCACATGGATAGAATTTTTGCAAGGCTGAAATTAACTGGATTTAAACTAGAAATTGTTTTAATGCCACCAACCAATGAGCACACTCAATGTGATGGCTAGAGAAGATAGGAGTTTCAACATTAGAGCCAGAAAGGAAGAAGGATGTGGCTTAAGAAGTAAGTTGGGGGCTGGGGGGGTGGAGCCAGGAGTGAGTGGGGGGGGAGTACAAATAGAAGCACCTGGAATGGGGAGGGAAGAGAGCTTTGGAAAGAGGAGTTTCTCCCTAGTCCGCTTCCCCTCTTTTTAATCTGGGCCTCCCTCTAAGCTGGAACAAGTAGAACTATGATTCCAGTACTCTGGAGTACAACGTATTTTAGCTAACTGAACATCTGTTATAACCAGAAGAAAAAAGAGGTGCATCATGGGAAATCTGTTCAGCCTTAGGCCTTCAAGAATACCTATGAGCAGTGATCTATGAGGGCTTTTAAAAGTTGCTTTTTGTTTTATATTGTTAGGAACTACTTGACTGTGACAATTTTTACTCTCTTCCTTGGTGGAGGTTGAAAGGAGGGGTGGGCATGTGGTGAGAAGCCACGCTAACTGCACAAATGATACAATGTGAAATCATAGGAAAAAGGCAGGAGAGAAGTGCAGAGTTTGTGAGGGATGGCACAGGCAGCAGACCCATGTGGCTCAAACAGGTGTCTCCTCCCTAAAAAGTCCCTGGCTACCAGGGACCAAGACACCTCTTGGTGATCTGAGAAGGAAAAATGTGGCCCTGCAGAAGGAGGTCCCAGCCACCCCTGCCCCTTTCAGCAAACTTGGTTTAGACCTTCTCAGGCTTCGAAGTGTATAGCTCCTTGTAGCTCTTAGGGGCTGGTATTTTGATGACCTGAGTGAAAGACCTACTCAGATTACCTGGGATAGACGGTGGAAATCCCCGTTTTCCGTAGGCCAAGTGAGAAGGAATGATTGCCCTTCGCTTCTCTCTGAGGAAAGGAATGTGAGACACAGCAGAGGTGGGACCAGGTGGGCCAGGAGCCTCCATTTATCTTAAGTCCCACCCGCAAAAGCCCTGGCTACCCTCAGCTCATTCACACCAAAAACGCAAACTCTCCCACCTAAGCACTAAACAAAAGCATCTATCTCCCTAAGTGGTGCCTCGACTTCAACAAAACCCAAAGCCAGAAAGGTGAAGAGGCTTTGCATGTCCTGAGGGTTCCCCCCTGGCCCTGCCCAGTGTGAAGCCAAACCCCTTACCCTCCCTTCCCCTGTCTGCTCTAGGAATAGGGGTGCCAGAGGAAGCCTCTACCCATGAAAAGGGGGTACCCAGGCCCAACCGCAGATACCCAGATACTCACCCCACACACATGTCTAGAAGACTCTGCTCCAGCCCTTGAGGGAGAAGACATAACTAACTACAAGTACCCACATTCCCCAAATCCTATTAGAGGGCAAAGTGTCCCTCTTTACTGACCCTCAGTTGAGCCTCTCCCCACTTCTCAAATCCCTGACTTCCAGTGGAGTATGGGGCAACGTGGGTATTAGAAGTGAGGTTTGAAACTCAGGGGGTGGCTCGTAGAGCCCCTGGGTAGTGTTACTCATTCCAAGGGTCATTTCTAGGGCAGATTAGGGGTTAAAGAGGCTAAAGCAGGGGCTTAGATTAGGAAGAGGTGGAATGGGAGGCGCAGGTCACATACCTGGGATCACCTGCTTTTGGCCAAGTTCTATCACCAAAGGGTCTCGAGTCAGGGAGGTGTCAATAATGCGTCCATCTACCAAGCTGCCCTGGGGGAGAGAGCATCAAGAGCGCACACCTAGTACCTTTCCTGCTCCCGCCCCCGGCAGGCGGGCAACACACACCTGGACCGCTGGGCGGCGGCAACGCCTTCCAGCTGCAGCCTAGCCTTTCCTTCTGGGCAGAAAGGAACGGGAAGCCTCAAAGGGGTGGCACTTCTCGGAGATCTGTCCGCCCTCCACTTCTCAGTGCTGGGGAGGAACTGGCGGAAAAGTAGGGAAAGCCAACAGGCCGAAAGGAGGTGCGCCCCTCCCCCCGCCACGTGCTCGACGACCCCACAGGCCGAAGTTTCCTCCGCCGAACCGCTTGCCACGTGTCCAAGCCAAAGCTG
>NW_004444145.1:538253-565256 GCF_000243295.1 Trichechus manatus latirostris
CCCGCCCCGGCCCCTCACCGTGTAGTGGATATGAAGCGTGTCTCCATAGGCAGCGGGCTCCGCACACGGTTCGGGGGGCTCCACCTACGATCGGGCTACAGGAGTCACCGAGGCTCCTCCAAAGATCCCGTTTTCGCCTCTAGACCCAGCACCCCCAACTCAGTTCCCGCATTTCCCTCTCCTCCCCGCTCCCAGGTTAGTTTAGACCCGGCTGTACCCCCTACAAGGCCCGGCCCGCGGTGCTGGGGTCCAGGAACGCCTCCTCCTCACCAGGGTCTCCACTTGGAGGGTCCGAACAGGACTTTCGGTTTCGACCCCAGCTTCAGCCCAGCACATCGCCCCACTGAGCAGCAGCAGCTGAAGCAGGAGTAGTGAGGGGCGCAGGGTCATGTCTGGACGCGGGGCAGGGCACCGGGGTGGGCACCAAGACAGGCTGCTCGGCTGGTGGTGACTAGGACAGCGTTGCCTCAAGCGCCCAGGCCGGACTGGACGGGGCGGGTCACAACGCGCCAGCTCCTCCTCCCGCAGTCTTTCCTCCACCTTGTCCCCACCTCCTGGAGGGAGGAGGCCTCGGGGAACCCTCCCTACCCTCTAAGATCGGGAGGTCGCAGATTCTGACCGTCCGTTAGCCTTAGCCGTTCTGTTCCTTAGCGAGGGTTGGGTCACATAATAGCATCCAATTACGATTACCTACTATGTGCCAGGCGCTTGTCTCTAGTCCTCAGACCCACCAAGGTAGGCATAATTGTTTCCATTTTATAGATAAGAAACTGGGTGCTCAAGTCACTTGCCCAAGGTCATTTAGCTAGGTGGTGACAGAGAACTGAGTCCAGCATGTCTGCTCTTGGCTCTTTCCTCTAAACTATGTGTCTCCTCATATCTATCCTGGCTGTGTCTGGCTTGCCCACTAAACCCCGTTAGTTGTCAAAGGTGGCATCCCTCTCCCACCTCCACCCCTTCAGCTTGAATTTCTGGAGATCATATATTCAAAAGGAGGCAGGGAGCTGTCCTATCCCTCTGTACTTTAGAAAGCTAACTGAAAACAGCAAGGGGTCATTTTCCTTTAAGAATGTAGCGAATCCCTCCCTGCTCTTTTCTTCTGACATTACCTTTCTCCCTTCATTGACAAATTTCTCAAAACAGCAAATAACCCTTTTATCTTTGTGAAAGAAAATTATATCATGTGATCCTACCGGTCCCTTTCTGCATGATTTAAACCCTCACTGCCCACTCTGGCCTTGGTATCTGGATTCTGCTCCCTCAAAAGTCATCAGCGAGATTATAAGCCACCGAATTCATGGGTCATTTCTTGGTCCTTATCCTTTTTAGCATCTCTCCGGTATTTGATACCACTGAGCCCTGACAGCCCTCCCAAGCTCTAGACATGATTGCCTACTAGGTATCTTCACCTAGATGTATGGCCTGCACTTCAAACTCAACATGCCCAAAACTGTATTCAGTCCTCCTCCTCCATCCAACCCACCTGCAACATCCGAGATTCCCTCCCAATTTCTTTTCCTGTCAGCAGTTTCTTTGATTCTTCTCTCATCTCCCACATCCAACCAGTCTCCTTTGGATTCTACCTCCACGGTCTCCCTAGCCTTTCTTTTAGATTCCATGGCTACCACGCTAATTAAGCCTTCATTATCTCTCTTTTCAATTGCGTAAATTTTTAAAAAAGCCCCCTCAGCAGATGGGGATTACTGGGGTAATAGAAATCTTGATAGGGATGTGAATTACATGAGTGTACATGGATTTGTTAGAACTTATCAAAAAGTATGTTTAAGATCTGTGCATCTCACTGCATGCAAATTATGCCTCAATTTTTTTTTAAAAAAGGAAACATTTTAAAACAAAAAATAAAGCATATTTCCAAGCCTCCCTTAAAGCTGAGTATGGCCATGTGACTAAGTTCTGGCCAACAAGACATAAATAGAAGTGTTGGAAGTATTGTCTTAGGCTTCTGGAAGGGCTCCTTAAAGGAAGCTAATTCAGCTAGGCCATGTATCATTGTGTGCTCTCCCCCAATCTCCCTCCTTTCCTCCCCTCTGCTGCCTGGAATGTAGATGAGATGATTTAAACTCTGGCAGCCATATTAGACCATGAGGATGGAAGCTACGTGCTAGATGGTGAAGCAAAAAGAAGCCTAAGTCCCCAGCCCTGGATTGCCTACCACCAAGCAGATTTTAACTGAGGCACAAGTAAACGTCTGTCTTGTTTAAAAAAAAAAAAAAAGTGCTAGGCACCTCATCACCAACCTCTCCCCACTTTAGGCCATTCTGTACACTGCCGCTATGTGCATAGCTTCAGTCACATTTCAATCATGACACCTGCCCCCTAAAAAGCCTGTCATGGCTCCACATTACACCCTGAATAAAATCCAGACCCCTTGACATGCCAGTTAAGCACTTCCATCATCTGGCCCTAATTTGGCTTTTATTCCATTAAACTGAAAGCCTCTTAAAGACAGGAACCTCTCATTTCCATATCCTCATTGCCTAGTATGGTGCCTGACACATAGGAGATGCTTGAATAAATGTTTATGGAATTGAACTAAATCCCCTTCCTGCTTACAGCCTGTGATCTGGCATCACCATGTATTTCTATCTCTGAGCACTGGCTCATGCTCTTCCTTCACCTGTCAAGCTCTTTCCAGACCAAGCTCAAATGCCACCTCCTCTGTGAAGTTCTGATTCTCTTAGCTCCAGGTGACGTCTGTTTGAACTTCATGGTATACTCAGGGACATGATTATATTCTTCCTTGTGTTGCAATTATTTGTGTATGTCCCACTCCCTCCTCATCTCCCTCAAAGTCCTCCTCTGCTCATTGATGGCAAGGACAAGGTTATGCTCAGGTCTGGAGCCCCCTAAGTCCTAGCTGCACAATGCCTTCCATATAAGATTCTAGACAAATGTTTTATTTTGAATAAATCCTATGAAATACTGAGAAACCACTAAAAAGGTAGGTCTAACTATACTAACATATAAGACAAAAAGCATATACCCTTATGTGAAAAAAGCAAGTAGCAGAACAATAGATGTGATGAGCCCATTTATGTTTTAGCCCTTCCCCAAGTATAACTACAATATATTTAGAAAAAGAACTAGCTGTGGTGGTTACCTTTGGGGGTGGGAGTGAGAAGAGTAGGGGGAACAACTTCCACATTTCACCCTGTACATTTATGTATTGTATCTTTTACAATAAAAATTATTTTAGTTGCAAAAATAATTTTTAAATTATATATTGAATGAGCAAGATACACAGAAATACAAGGGGAATGTGTGGGAGGTGTTGAATGAGTGGTGCTAACAGAGCTGAAGGAGCCAGAGTGGGGAAAACAACGTCCTTGTGGTTAGAGAGGTCATGGGCAGCTTTGTGGAGGAGATGAAGCTTGAGTTACTCCCCAAAGGAAAAGCGGGATTTTTAAACAAGTCAGAAATGGGGTAAAGGCAGAGGGCCAGGTGTTTGGGAGACCAGTTTGGCCAGACTAGTTTGGTGAAGTAAGGGATGTGGCCAGAAGAGAGAGAGGTAGTTGAAGAGGGAAGGGTGGGCTCGTTGTGGAGTCTTAATGTCAGACTAAGGCAGTGGGAACCCAATGGAAGTTTCTGAGCAAAGGGGTAAGAGTGCAACGTGCACAGATGCATCAGCTGCTTGGAATGAAATCATGAAGTTGGAAAGTTACCATCTTGTCCAGGGTTGAGGCTTTGTTTGGGAACCTGAATGGGAAGAAGGAATGGGGGTGGAATGGGAGGATAGTAGTGGGAATGGAAAGGACAGGACAGAAATATTTAAGACATTATCCACCCACAGAGAGCAGCACAAGCCCACCTCAACCCAGGAGGGACCAAGGGGAAAGGAACTTTCTCCTTGGGTCATGTTAGGAGGAACCTGAAGGATAAAGGTGTGATGGTTCTGGTAAAGGTAGGGGAGCTGGCCCAACCTGGCTGGAGGTACAACTTAAACAGAGGGCCACTCCTAGAAAAGCCTCCACCCTCAAAGATTTCTCTGTGAGTAGGAGAAACCCTACCACAGGCCCCTGCTTCCATAACTCATGGGGCACCCACCATGCACAGCTTGGTTAAGGACAGTGATGCTTATTCATTCATTCATTCAGGCTGAGTGTCTATTATGTGCCCAATAGTGAGCAGTGCACTGCTTTTTAAATGTTTTTACTATGTTTGTTTCTATAAGGTTGTTAATAAATAAAAAGCCTGTGAGTTAGCACATGCAAACCTGCGTTCAAACTTAGAGGCCGTATTTTCAAGGGCCCGTATACTCTGGTTGATTACATGTTTTAAGCCTTTTAAGGTTATACACGTATTCATCCAAGAACAAAGCAGCTTCGTCTCTCCCCAGCTCCCAATCCTCTAGCCAGAATGGTATCATCCCATCAATGCAAGATCTGGTACAGGTCAAAACAGAGATCCCCCATCTCCCATCTGTAACCCAGAGCCAAGAAAGCACCATTCTTTACTATATTCAGAACTCAGAAAGACTCTAGCAACCTAAACCCCGAGACTCAGAGCCTCAAGCTAAGCCCTTTAGCCCTTAAAAGGTCTTGCACTCAATTCTGCCCTAGGATGGCTCTCATTAGTGTGTGGGAGGGAGGGGCAGCAGTTGTCGGGGGGTGGGGGGTTGCCATGTGTCTAAGAAAGATCATTCTCAAGCCTCCTGCGTGGCCTGGATTGACTGACCAGAACTACTCAAAGACATCTCTCAATTTGCCTGGTTTATGAGGAAGGAAGGTGCATATGTAGAACTGGTCGGCTCTGGGCAGAGAGAGCCAGAGTTCTGGCTTGACTGTCCTCTCTACTCCACAAGGCTCAGCTCAGAAGCCAGATGTACTCCTAAACTAGATCAGAACAACTCGTCTGCAGCTCATGTTAAAATGATACTCACCAGTAGACACTCACCTTCAAGCCTTGATGGTGACCAGTCTTGACCCAAGTTCCTCACTTCCAGACCTCTCATCACTGAGGCCCTCAGTGGTTTTGCTCTCCTCACTATACTCAAGTCCTCACCCGCTTCCCCCCCCCCCAACTCAGGTTCCCAGCAACCAGGGTGAGGAAACCCAATTAAACGAGAAAACTGCAGAGGAAAGAAGGCATCTGGATCCTATCACACCCTAGTAACCAGCAAGATACTCCGTCCCTCCAGTTACTGGGTTAGAAAGTGAGAGCTGAACTCTGGCCTTCCTACGTCCTCCCCTTTGGAACTGGAAGCAAGGCTACTCTTAATATTATGACTGCCTGCCCACAGATACCACCCCCTGCACTAAGCAGCAGCAGCAGAGGCAGGGGAATTTCCCTACACTTACCTGTACCCCAACTCTCACTACCCCACATGGTTCACTATGGATATCCCAAAGGATTCCAGAGCATCCCAGGAATGGATCCTCAGGCCCATCTCATTCTTAGCACAGGTCTGGGCACATACAAGGTAATAAATTAATACTTGTCGATTTTCTGTTCTGACCAGTCTAGGCATCTGAACAGGAAGTGGTGTAGTAAATCCCTGAAGCCTTCAGACCTGATACTTCTAGTCTGAGAATACATCAAGCTCTTACACATATTCACCTCATTCATTATCCCTGTCACTCCCCCCATACTCTGGAATGAAAGAGAGGACAGCTTTGCTCTCCATCTCACCTGGGTCAATCCAATCCCTTCTGTTGGCCTTCTCCAGACTAATTTTGGAAGCTCCCTTGCCTGGAATATCCTGAAGTGGACCTCGGGCCTGGGGCCTCTGCCAAGCCACAGCTGATGAATTATTCACATCCTGGAAAGATGGAGCTGCTGTTTGTCCCAAGAGCTAGATGCTAAGCATTTATCTCCCAGACTGAGTCCCCCCCACCCCTTCCCTTCACGTCCCCCACAAAAAGGCTGGAAAGTTTAAGCAACTGCCACAAGAGGGCTCCCTCTACCAACTCCTTCCTGGCATCCTTAACTAAGTACTCTCCTCAAGTAGTTTAGGGGTCAAAGGACATCTGCCATTAGGTTAAATCCTCTCCATTATCATTTATGAGAAGTTGTCTCTCCTGAAGATATCTACTTATTACTTTACAAATAAAGCACTTGAGAAAAGTGCTCCTAACTTATCAGCAACTTGCCACCAAGCAGGACTTTGAGAAGCCTAGGAGGAGGAAAGTATCCTCTGATTTTGCAGTGTCAGTGGGTAATGCTTGAAGGGTATGGGGCTGATAAAGGGATGTCTGGTTGAAGCAGCTTAAGGGCAGAAGCACTGATCCTTGAGGGCGATGGCTTATTAGTAACAGGGAAAACTGGCAGGGGAGGCAGTGGGGAGGTGACCGAATACAAATTACATACTTTATACTGGTATTTAGGCCTCTCAAACGTATTATACGCCTGAATTCTGCCCTGTCTCACAACAGCAAGATGGGGAGACCTCTGTCCTCAAAGCTTCAGAAGGTGGTAAGGGGGGTGCCTGCCTGGCTCACCCAGACTTCACCCACCCCCCAGTGGTGGCAGTATCCCTTTCTTTGCCTGGAGCCAGACAGTAGTAGCCAAAGAGGAATACAGTAGTGGTGGGAGTAGGATGGAGGCTTTATGAAAAAGGTCTTTTCCCCAAGATGTTTGTGGAATCTCTGGATGAAGCTCGGCATCCTGACAATGGCGAACCACATGCCTGAAGTAAAGCTGCTGCAGGGCCATCGGTCATAAGATGGCTGCCCAGACCTTTACCCTTCATGCTTGTTCACTGCTGAAGTCGAGAAGTGGATGAGTGAGGGGGACTCTGATTTGTGGATAAGCTTGAGTTACAGCAGTAACAGAGCAAACCTGGCTCCAACTAGAAGCACCTGGTAAGCAGGACTGGGGAGCTCTGAGAATGGAGGCAGTGTGAGGCACTCCAAGCTCAGGGCCATCCAGCCACTGAAGTCCCTAAAGTCTATCAACAAATGACAAATTCAGTAAAACCTGTGAAATCCAGAACCTGTGTAAGGCAGAAACCTGTCCGAGAAGGAAAACTCAAGTATTTTCCACTAATAGAGAGTGAAGGAAAGGGGTAAGACTGTACCCTGTCAGAGGCAGAAAACTCGTGAGACCTGAAAAAACAAGGCAGTTCTGTAGAGTTCCGGGCTCTCACAGGTTTCAGTGTATGGCTAAGTTCAAGGTTATCCCGTTTATAACCAGAGAAGCAAGGTCATGAAGCTCTCACACTCTGGAGCCCAATTAATTTAGGATCCCCTCTGAGGTATGATAGGGAAAAGCAAGCAGTGTGGAGACAGGCCTAAGTTTCTCCACAAACTCTCCCCACCCCATCCCCCCCAACCAAGTGTTCCCTTTACCCCTCTGCTGAGAGAAGCAGCAATGTGGAGTGAGGGACTAGAGACAGAACTGCCCTCACCATGAAACCACTGTCCCATGGCTGCTGCACATCAAGGACAAAGGTCTGCTCCAAAGCTGCATAAAACAAGTTTAATTTCCAACCAGGGTCACAGTCATCGCGTATCCCACATTTTGAGCAAGGATAGAGAAGGTGAGTTATTAAACATATACAATCTACATTCCAGAGGAGGAAAAAAAGAAGAGAAAAACCAGTTCAGAACTGCAGTTACCACTATAACACCACAAACAAACTTTGGCGGGGGAGGGGGGTCCCCAAGGAGAAGAAAGGCTGGAACAAGGAAAAGTGTAAAATTAAACCCACCAGAAGGGGATGGGGAGAGGGAGTGGGTAAGAAGGAAATGAATTGCCCAATCCCAAAAGAGCTGTTAGGTGAATGGAAATGCAGAAAGGACCACCCCGACCCTAGGGAACGCCTTACAAGGGCCTAGCAGCCAGGGACACTACCAAGATCACTTACTGCCCCCTGCTGGACAGACCGGTGCCAAGGCCAACCTCCAAGGCTGTTTCCTAACACCCTCAGCCCAAAATTGGTCCCAGGATCGCCACAGAACAAAGGTGGGGTGGGGGCCTGAAATGGTAAAACCTATTTTGGACTGACATCTAACTAGAGAGGGAACGAGGCAGAAGAAGAGGCATAGACCTCCCCAACCATAAAGATAGTGGGAAAGAAACAAGAGCAGGAAACCAAGTGTAGGAGAGAAACAAGGAAAAGAGAGACAAACAGGCAGTAACAGTGAATGAGCTGAGAAGGCAAAGGAGAGAGAGAGTTCAGGGAAGGAGAACAACAGGGGCTGTATGAAGAAAATCAGAGGAAACAGAGGCAAAGTGTGGAGATAAGCATGTGTGGGGTCAGGAGAGTGAATACATTTTCAAATGAAACAGAACCTCCAGCCCCACCCCTGCCACCACACCCACACCCACACCCACACCCACACACCCACACCCACACACCCACACCCACACCCACACACACACACACACAGACGCCTAGAGAGCAAGATACCTGCACACACCCACTGCATCTTGGGTAAGTAACACATCACTAAATAACTGGCACTGAGGGAGATGCCCCTGGAACCTCTCCTTCACAGTTCAATCTGGGGTGGGTGAGGGGGTTATTGATCTGCCTGCTTTAGATGAAGGTGGCAGGAAGCCTGGCTCCATGGAGGTGGAGTTTAGGACAGCCCTTCTGGAAAGGGTCCTTCAGCCACACTGTGCGGAGACCCTGGGCCCTGACTGTAGAAGGGTTATGGACTGCTGTCTTGGAGCTCAGGGCGCAGCCAGCACACACAGGAGCCCACAGAGCAGCTACAGCTTCACAGAAACTGCAGAGGTCAGGACCCAGGCCAGGACCACAGGCACAAGCACCACCTGCAGACACAGAGACGCAGTAGCAGCAGCTTCTGAATGACTATATATAACAGGGGGAGGAGCCTGCAGACCACCGCATCCCACCAGCACCACCAACTACTTCAGGATTCTATTTCTTAAACTCCAACCCCCAAACCATTTGTGGGAAATGGGCAAGGAGGGCAGGGGAATGCTGCTGGGATGGAGCAAGGAAGGACAGCAGGATGGTCTGAGGGCCTGGGAACAGCACAGAAAATCTTCATCCTTTAGCATGTCTCAGACTAAAAGAAGAGCTGGGGATTAGAGAGGTTGATCCTGAGGTCTGCTATGTCATCCCTACTCCCCAGCTCCCCATCAGACCTCCCAGCCAGCCCTGGTCAGGCCAGCAGGACTGCTAGGGTGATAAAACTTCTAATAATGGACAGATGAACCACCCAGGCCCCAAGATCAGAAGAGAAGGGTTGGGTGGGGTGGGGGGCAGGAAGGCAGGAGTGGAACTGGTCCATACTTCACCTTCTCCTTATAGTAAAAGAGAATGAAGATGGTACACCTGAGGCCCTCCTCGCAGTGCCCTGGGTCCCAAACACATACCATAGGCTTGCTACCTCCACCTCTCCCTCAAGCTTCTGAGGAACAGATCTAAGGATGGTGGGGGAGGATCACTTGAACACCCTGGACCAAAAAGAGAGAGTGGGTTTCTCTTTCCTTCCCACTTACAAGGCAGACCAGAATGGCATCACCTTGAGAACAGTCATCTAGAGATAAATGCCACCTCCCTGCCCTGAGTGGAGTGGGGAGAGGGGTACAAGAAAGAGGGTGATGGAGAACCCTTCATCTGTCCTATCACCCAGGAAAACCTACCTGCAGAGAGGAGAGGAACCAAGATAGGGGCAGCCCAGCCTGACTAAAACCCTGCCACCTACTTCCCTTTATCTCAGAAACATGGAAGAGGCAGATGATAAGGTAGAGTGGGCACTGTCCTAGCTCCAAGCCTTGACTGCACTCCACCCTCTCCACCCTTCTCCCTGGCCCCCACATATATATATCTCTATACATGTATATACACGCGCACACATGCACGCACACACAGAGAGGCCCGTGCAATTTCCATGTAGAACAGGGAGAGGGTGACAAAGAAAGGGAAGGCAGGGAGTGGAAGAGGGACTTGGGGGACAGGGAAGGGACTCAGATGCCAAGAACATAGCAACCAGAGCCAAACGGAGAGAATACCCCGCCCCACCCCATCCCCCAAACCCTAAGAGGTGACAGAGAGAGGGGGGCCATCCCACGAAATCATAACAATCTTGTTTTTGTTTTAAATCCAGTAAATTGGAATGACTCATCATCAGGGCAGCAATTGGGGAACTGGACTGGTCATGTCGACGGACAGGGGAGGGGAGAGGGTGGGAGACAACGGGAGGCAAGGCTCTTGCTGGGCATGCGGACATTATACCCAGGGCCCTGGCCACACTTGCAATGGGAAGGAAAGGGTAGGGAGACAGGTGTGTCGGGGATGGGTGGGGCAGTTGGATAGGGCTGCCTGGCTCTCACTTCTTGTTTTTGAGCTGATTGGCCAGCCAGTCCAGGCCTTCGTACAGCCCATCCCCGCTGGTGGCACAGGTGGCCTGAATGTACCAGTTGCGGTGACGCAGGGAATGCAGGCCCAGCTTGTCTGTGATCTCAGCAGCATTCATAGCATTAGGCAGATCCTGTAGTGTGAGGGAGACACACAAAACGGAGCCTAAGGAGCTTTCAAAGGCTTCTAGGGCACCCACTCACCAAAGAGACAGAAACCAGTACCCTCTTCTCCTATGTTCATGTCAGAAACCTCAGGCAAATCCTAAACTGTTTTGGATTTAGTCACCCTAGAACCCCAGATCCATGGCGTTAGAGGTCATCCCACTGAAGAGGTGGAAACTAAAATGGGGCTGGTAGGAAAGTGAAGAGGTGGTTCAGACTGGGCAAAGCATCAGGCCTGTGACCCTAGGAGCGAGGGCAGTTCCAGTAAAGTAGAAAACAGGGAAGATGAAAAAGGGATCTGAGATAATGAATCCACCACACTATCCCAGAGGACAGAAATGTTGTTTAAAAAAGCTGAGGTGGGGGACAAGAAGAGGGGCGTAAAGAAGCTAACTGGTCCTATTTCCCACACTTCCAGAAGCGAGAGTACAGTCACAGGCCTTCCCATACAGAGTCCCAAGGCCCCATGATTTCCAAGGCCAGGTTGCCCTCTCCCAAATTCAGGGGTGGGGAGAAATCGCACCTGTTTGTTTGCGAAGACAAGCAGCACAGCATCCCGGAGCTCATCCTCCGCCAGCATTCTCATCAGCTCCTCCCGGGCCTCATTTACTCGCTCCCGGTCATTGCTGTCCACCACAAATATCAACCCTAGGGAGGCAGAGCATGGCTGCACAGAGATGACAGATGACCCTCCCCCCCACCCCCACCACCAAAAGACAACATGGTCCTCATACCACCCAAACATCTGCTCCCTTTCCGCCTCCTTTCCCCAACCCCCAGGAGCTGCAGCAGGGCAAGGACTGGCTGCCCATAACCAAGGAAACAGCAACACTCTGCTCATACAGGGTGTGTGCCCACCTCTGGGCAGTTCATATGCCATACCTTGGGTGTTCTGGAAGTAATGTCTCCAGAGAGGCCGAATCTTGTCCTGGCCACCAACATCCCAAACTGTGAAGCTAATGTTCTTGTATTCCACTGTCTCCACATTGAACCCTTTGAAAAAAGCAGGTAATGGCCACTAGGCCTCAAACACAGGCCTGCAAACAACACCCCAATAGATTTGTTTCTGTTTCCCCCGAGCCTTGGTCATGACCCCAGCAATGGAAAGAAAGCTAAGATTTCCCCAGATTTGGTGTTCCTTGACTAGTAGCTTGAAGGCCAAAAAGAAAACCAAAGAGAAGTGGAAGAGGACAAGGCGGGCCAGCCAGGAGATTCACAATTGCCTAGGTAACTTGAGCCAGCCTTCCTCATCCATTCTCTCAGTCTTTAGCTCTCCCTCCTACAAAGAAACAGCTTGACCCTACTCAGTCTGCCTGGGCTAAGAAGTGGGGCCTGAGACGCAGTGAAAAGAGTGAAGTAAGCTACAGTCCTGGAGCCCCAAATATA
The DNA here is from genome assembly GCF_000243295.1 of Trichechus manatus latirostris. NCBI lineage: Eukaryota > Metazoa > Chordata > Mammalia > Sirenia > Trichechidae > Trichechus > Trichechus manatus. The sequence continues at coordinate 550,098 of NW_004444145.1, forward strand.
GAGTCAGCTGACCATATGGAGCCCCCATCACATGGCTAATGTTCTCCCTCCCAGAGGCAGGTCTTAATCAGGATCAGGGCCACCAAAGATCTAAACCAAAGCAATTCCAGGTTTCTGGCAAGAAAATCAAAGCCCTTCACCTGCTTTCCAAACAACACAGAGAACAAACCAACCCTAGTGCCTGAGGGCAACTGCTGAGTGCCAGGCTGCGGAAGTTCCCGCATCAGGGAGGGCCAGGGTAGGTGGGCAAACAGCAGTCCCAGCACCTGCTAGTGAGCTAAATAACCATTCTTCCTGAACCCCACAGATTGCATGGACTTGCCCTGGGAAAAGAGGCCAAGTGGAAGCCCTGCCTCAGCCACTGCATGAAAGCTCACATCCAAGCTGTGCCCTTACCAATGGTGGGGATGGTGGTGACGATCTCCCCCAGTTTCAGCTTGTACAGGATGGTGGTCTTTCCTGCAGCATCCAGGCCCACCATCAGGATGCGCATCTCCTTCTTCCCAATCAGGCTCTTGAGAAGGTTTCCAAAGATATTTCCCATGATCACAGCAGCTGCTTCTGAGGACAGCGGGGCCCAAGCGGAGGCAGTGGCAATCTGGTTTTGGCCTGGTCCCTGGTATGGAGGACTTGACCCTAGGCAAAGGAAATGAAAGCTCACTACCACCATTTGCTTGTCAAGACTTCATGTACACAGGGTTTGCCAAAATCGTGGCTGGAGTCCACTCATGACTAACTGAGAGCCTGAGGAGACTGAATATGAAGGCCCACTCAGACACATCCGGAGTCTTCGGGAGCAGAGACAAAGCAGCGAACACTCAGGAGCTCTGCTCTACCACTAATTTAACTGTGTGACTTTGGCAGGTTACTTCACTTTCCATATCTGCATCTGTAAATGGAGGGCGTTGGACACGATGATTTCTAAAGTCCCTTCAGTTTTGACAGTCTATGCTATACCCTAAGGCGCTGTGGGAACATCATTAATGCCCCTCCCTCCCCCAACCTTACCCTGAGACTTCTAGAAAGGGTGGGAGAGGAGGGCGTGGAATGAGGAGTGGCTCTCTGTGACTCTCAACAAGGTTCAGGCTTGCCAGGTTCCCAAAGTTTATGCTCTCTGCTCTAATGAAGAGAATCTGTTTGTTCTCTTCCCATATTTCTGCAATTCCACCTTCTTTCTACACACCAAAATAAATGAGGGAGAAACAGACAGCAGCACTCCTAAAAGAGACTGATCTTTTCCACTCTGTAAAATGCCGACTGCTGAAGTCGTGCCCTATTCACAGAGAGTTGGGTAGAGGGGGCACCCTTCACTCCTCAGCTGGGCAGATCCTCGGCTCTGCTGTGGCCCATCCAAGGCAAGCTGCTCCACATACTCACTTGCAATGAGGTACTCCTCCCATCCCCTGCTTCTTCCTTAACCCCTTTCAGTCCATTCTCCACAAAGCAGCCAGAGTGATTATAAACCCAAAATCAGGTCATGTTGCTCCTCTGTTCAAAATCCTCTCTTGGTTTCTCCCTTTCAGTGAAATCCAAAGCCCGTGGCATGGCCTACAAGGTCCTGCCCTATCTGCACTCCCCTACTTCTCCTGACTCCTACCATTCTCTCCTCTGCTTACTCTACTCCAAATTCCCCAACACTTTCCTGCCTCAAAGCTTTTGTACTTGCTTGCTAGTCCCTCTGCCTGGAATCATCCTCTCCTAGATAACTTTCATGGATTACTTGCTCACTTCCTTCAGGTGTCTGTTCAGATGTTACCTTATCAATGAGGACTTCCATAATCACCTACATAAAACACACACACACCACTTGCTACCCATTTATCTCTTCTTCATAGCACTTAACACCATCTGACATATTACATATTTGTTTCTTGCTGTACTGTCTTCTCTTCCTGTGTCAGCTCCTTGTCTATTTTGTTCACTGCTGTGTCCGCAGTACCAAGAATAATGCCTGGCACATTAATAGTTGAATAACTGAACTAACTTTTAGGGTCTCTTCTGGCCTCACTAGCAGCTCACTCACATTGGACACTTATGCCTAGTACATAGTAGGCTCTTAACAAACACCTGCTGAAAGAATGAAGGGGAGCATAAGAACCACTGTGAAGGCACAAACTGCCTATCTGCCCAGCCACTGCCCCCAATGACCGATCACAGATTCCTTCAGACACTCCCTCTCTTACTGCCTCCCTCTCTATAGCACATGGCAGCCACAGAAATGCCTCTTTGAAACAATACTGAAATGGGGGTTCAGAATCTCCAGTGCCAGCCAGTCCTGTGCGCCTGCGGGGGCATGCGTCAGCAGGCAGCTTGTTCAGCAATCACCATATGCCAGCGGCTGGCATCTTCTACAGAGTCTCAGAACCAGAGAGACACACACACCCCAAACCCAGCAGGCGAAAGAACAGGTCAAGACAGAGTGCACCCAAACCCAAGAATGTGAAAGGTAGATGGGGAGGGATCCTACTCACAAGCCAAAGCACGGGAGTTTGATAGAAGTTTAGTTGGTTTTTCAAAAACTTCTTCAGGTTTTTTTTTTTTTCTCCTTACTCTTCTCAGTTTGCAGCAAATTCCAGACTAGTGCAAAAGAGCCAGGTCAACAGCCCCTGGAGACCAAAGTACTAGTTTGTCCAAAAAACAGAAAACAATGAGCACTTACGGAGTGTTTCATCTTCAAAGGCCTCTCTAGACATCCACTAATGAGCCAGGCGTGGTGTTCCCAGTAGGTTCCCCCAGATGAGCCCTGCCCCTGACCCAGAGGGCTCACATCCCAGGGAGAGGACCTGGCTCAACCTTAGGGCTCAACCTCAGCCAAGTCGCCCACTAGCTATCCTCCCTGCCCTTCCTGCCTCAACGCACCCAAGCAGACAGAGTCCCGAGGATCCCCGAGGCAAGAGGGGACACCAGCCCAGCTAGGAAGATCAAATCCCACCAACCCTGGCAATCTGTGGTAGTTAACACTTCTGGTTCTGCTATCATCACCTCCAGAAATTTAAACCTCTCCCAAGTCCTCTTAGTCTTTAGCCTGCCTCCTGCTCAGGTGGTCTTTCCTTCAGCTCCAGATGATAGACCTTTAAAGGTCTGGTAATGGGCTTTGGCCCAGATTCTGAATTGAATCTATACCACACATTTATCTTGCTGTCCTTAATGGTGGGAACTACTGCTGATTAAATGACTACCAACCGTGAGTATAGCAGCGGCTGAAAAAGATATAAGCGGCCAAAATCCCTTGCCCCAGAACATGCGTACACTGTCCTTTAGTTTGCGTCTTTGCTAAGCTGCCATGCTGAAGTCTTGGTTCAAAAGCTGATCCCAGCATTGCAGCTATTTCTATTTCCTGGATATCACATCAAGGCCCCTGAATTATCTGAACCACTCATGTGATACTTACTACCTTGTGGAGTTAAGTTTTTTCTTCTTTTACAAACCCATATATTTACTAACTCCCCAATTAGACCGTGTATTCCCTATGCGTCACGATGATGCCTTTTATTTATTTTCAAGCTGCACTCACTCCCAGTGCCAAGCCCACTGCAGGAGTTCAATCGAGCACATCAGCTAATTTAAGCCTCATCTGAGGACGTCCTCATACCACTTCTTCTGCCCTAGCAGTACTTAGTATCTCTACGTAATGCCAGATGGCTGTTTAGATATCCCACTGATTCTCGGCCATTTTCCACACATCTGACACCAGGACTGGTTTAAGAACACCATGAAAGGATGAGAAGACAAAAACTGGTGGTAATTTTCTCTTGCTATTTAACAGGCAGTGGGGCTGACGGCTGCCTGATGAAATATCCTGAGTAGCTACCATGTATCCCCGGGGTAGCCCAGGGCCTTGAAATTAAAGGACATCATGACTCCTCTTTAAATATAATCAGGAGCTTGACTCAGCATGAGCATTCCAGAGGGGATGCTGGCTTTCTTGTCCTGGTTTTCTGGGTCCCTGCTTATCACCAGATAGCATGTTGTCCCGCCACCAGGACTGTGGCAGCTTTTAGCTTTGTGCCATGAATACAAATGTTTGGTTACACTTTCACCATAATGCATTCCTAGAAAAAGCTCTGGAAAGCAGAAAGGCAAACAAACAAACCCTGGATTGCTTCCTTATGTATTGTATAGCTTATAGTTATTCTCTCTATCACTACAGATGGCACTCTGTGTTGATGAGGCAAAATGCCAGGGCTCTAGGGCTGCTGGAAACCAGGAATCAGCAGTTAAAACTGAAGATGAGTGGTTCAAGATGAAAAAAATGAAATACAGAAATATCTCTATTAACAAAGAGGGTATCTCAGCAATATATTTTATAGTCAGAAACTTTGTTATAAGAAATAAAAATAACAATAGGAGCTCTAAAAATGTACTCCTAATTAATTTTTTAAAATGTACTTCAGTACAGGGGGGACCTCATACCATCAAGATAGCAGTGCTGGGACCAGAATGCGCCCTTTGGACCAGGGTCCCTGCGCAGAGAAGCTCCTAGTCTGGGGCACACTGATGAGAAGAAGGCTGACAAAGAGAAAAAGCCTTCCCCTGGAGCTGACGCCCTGAATTTGGACTTTTGGCCTACTCTACCGTGAAGAAATAAATTTCTCTTTGTTAAAGCCATCCACTTGTGGTATTTCTGTTGTAGCAGCACTAGATGACTAAGAGAATTTGGTACTGAGAGTGGGGTACTGCTCTAACAGATACCTAAAACGTGGAAGCAGCTTTGAAACTGTGAATGGATAGAGAAGCAGCAGTGGCAGAGGATCAGCAACAGCAGAGGATCTGCAGCGACAGAGAATGGCAACAGCAGAGAACCAACAGCAGCAGAACCAGAAGATCAGCGCAACACAGCGCTGGAGCCAACCCACAGAGCGAGAGAGCTGAGTGCCTGTGCACAGGAGGCTTCCTGGCAGAGTGGGGTGCCTCCGAGTACTTATAGGTGGAGCTAGGCTTGCCGACCCATGGAGCAAGGGAGTTGAGTGCCTGTGCGCAGGAGGCTTCCTGGCGGAGTGGGGTGCCTCCAGGCACTTACGGTGGAGCTACAGACCTTTGGAACACTTGCCCCAGCAGAGCAGATTGTAGGCATGAGGCCCCAGGAGCCGAGAGGCTAAGAAACCAGAAAACAGAAGCTGAAGAGACAAGGGACACAAGAAGCGAGCTGCTTCAGTCTCAGAAGGTATGGCCATGACCTCAGGGGTTTCAAAGGGTGGAACCACCATGGCCTCTGGTGTTTCTAAGGGGGGAGTTGCCACTCAGATGGACTAGGAGAATGGTGCACCTAAAGTCGAGGGAGCAGAGTTGCCGTCCCAGTGGGCCTGGAAGGCAAAGCTGAAGCTCAGGGCCGAGAATCTGGAGACTGTGGCCAATACCTAGAGTCTGGCGGGCAGGGCCACTGTGTAAATTGTCTCAGAGAACAGAGGTTTATTTTCAAAGCCTTGAGGGCTAATGTAACGTGTTCTGCTGACTTGCTTGGTTCCTGTTATCCCTTCTTTCCCTCCAGTTTCTCCCATTTGTAATGGAAATGTCTAGCTTGTGCCTGTTCTGCCATTGTACCTCTGGAAGCAGATAACCTGTATTCTAGATTTCACAGGTGAAGAGGAATTTTTAGATTTTGGACTTGGAGTTAAGACTTTTGCTATGATATGATGGGGTGAATATGTTTTCCATGTTGCAAGGATGTGATTTTTTGAGAGTGAAAGGGTGGAATGTCATGGTTTGAATGATGTCCCCCCAAAAATGTGTGTATCGATTTGGCTGGGCCATGAGTCCCAGACTTGTGTGGTCGGCCTCCATTTTGTGATTGTAATTTTAAGTTAAAGAGGATTAGGGTGGGATTGTAACACCACCCTTACCCAGGTGGCATCCCTGATCCTATGTAAAGGGAGTTTCCGTAGGGTGTGGCCTGCACCACCTTTTACCTTACAAGAGCTAAAAGGAAAGGGAAGCAAGCAGATAATGGGGGACCTCATACCATCAAGAAAGCAGTGCCAGGAGCAGAGTGTGCCCTTTGGACTGGGGTCCCTGCGCAGAGAAACTCCTAGTCCAGGGAACACTGATGAGAAGAAGGCCGACACAGAGAGAAAGCCTTCCCCTGGAGCTGACGCCCTGAATGTGGACTTTTAGCCTACTTTACTGTGAAGAAATAAATTTCTCTTTGTTAAAGCCCTCTCCCTCCCAAAAAAAAAAAAATGTACTTCACTACAATGGTCCCACTTAATAGACTTTCTAAACCCTGAAGAGGCAAGCTGTCACTGTAACTGGCTCCTCAGCCATCCTGGCTTGTGTGTGTTGCAGGAACACACTTGCCTTACTCTCCATGTGATTCTGAGAGTCACATCTCAGTATGCCACACACACTTACTTGCTCCACTCAATTCCAACGACTCACCCAGGCATGTGTCCTGAGACACCTCTGAGAGGACTCCTGATCCAGCACCACCTCCTCCACTTCAAGCTACATGGGTCCAGGGAAAGGAAGAGCAGTTTCCCAGACCCTCTGGTTCCAGGTGGGGTACACTAAAAGAAACTTTGTTTCCAGATAATTTTCAAATTGAGATATCACTAATAGAGATGCTATTTTTGGCAGCTAAATGAGCAGACCAATAAGCTTTAAGGAAACAAGATGAGGGGCTGCCTGTATTTAGATTTTCTTTAGTGCAGGTGGCTTATGACCTCTGTAAACTTTCCAAGTTTTCTGTCTCAAGAGCACTATAATCAGCACACAAGGACTCCTAGATTAGTATCTTAACAAATTTTATTGGACTCAAGGATTTCCCAAAGCCAAGAAATAGCTTCTGATGTCAGCTCCCATCCATTAATCAAATAATTATGGAGTATCCTGAACCATGGATACAGAAAGGAAGACACTTCCTGCCTTCATAAAACACAGTCTAGTGGGAAAGAAAGACTAGTAAACAGAGAAAGACTAGTAAACAAAACAGTGTGAGGATAAGAGTCAGGTAAGTACACAGTATTATGGGGACAGACAGCTGCAGCAGTTAAGACTAGGGGAGCAAAGGATGATTCTCAGACATGATTCTCAGGTCACATTTGAGCTGACTCCTGAAGGACAAGTAGGAAGTAATTAGACAACAATGAAGAGGAAATGGGGGAGAAGGAATAGCATCTGCGAAGAAGGCATAAGAGACTTGAGTTAGAGATAGAACTCTTTATTAGCTAAAATCAGGTACAAATGGGAGGTAGTTTATTTGGATGCAACATGGTAAGTAAAAGAAAGTGATGAGGGATGATACCAGAGAGATAAGCAAGGGGCTAGATTTTAACGAGCCTTAAAGACCAGGCTGAGTAACATGATCAAGTATGAGCTTTAGAAAACCATTCTGGCAGCAGTTTATGGAATGAATAAGAAGGGAGAAAGACTGGAGGCAGAGAGAGGACTTGGGTAACAGTAACACAGATGAGAAATCATGAGTTCTTAACTAGGGGCGGCAATAGAGAGGAGGGCAGATTGGAAACAGCTGGTAGAATCCACAGGATTTAATGTCTGATTAAACATAGGAAGGACGAGGAGTCGCAGATAACTCCCAGGTTTCTGGCCCGGGTGAGTGGGTGGCATTTCCCAGATACGAAACACAAGAGGAAGAGATCTGGGGGATGAAGATGTTTATTTTTAGATTAAACATTGATTTTGAGGTGCTAAGGTATGAAGCTCAGTAGAAAAGTCTGGGCAGGGTATTTGCGATTCATCTGCGCAGATAGTAACTGAAGCTATAAGAGGAACCAAGATGACCTAGGGTGGCAGCAAATATTGGCTGCCTACCCAACAGCCATTTCTATTTTGTTCAGATGTTGGGGGTGGGGGGCATTTGACATGGGCTTCAAGTAAGGTGGCTCCTCTCTAGCTCTAGGGAATGAACTAATTAACCTGAAGAATCTGGGCATTCCATTGCCCTTGCCAGGGATTGGGTCAGGAATGGACATGTACTAAGATGTAGAGAAAGTCTGCTGAAGCCATCTGGGAAAGTTTTCCCCAATCTTAAAAAAAGGACATATGGCAATATTTTCTCTCCAGCCTTTGGATGCTGATATGTAAGGGTGATGCTTGGAGCTTCTGGAGTAACCTTGAGACCATGAAGGGAAAGACATGAGAACTCCAGGATGTCAGAGCAGAAAAATGGAGAAAACTTGGGTCCTTAATGACATTGTCAAGCTGATGGATTAAAAAATCAAACAAACAAAAAAGAAGTGTCTATCCCCAGACTTCTTGTTATGTGATTTAATAAATCCCCGTATTGTTTGAGTCACATGTGTGTTTTCTATCTTTTGCAGTTGAAACATCCTAACTGAGAGAGTATGTACAGCGGGATGGGAGAAAAGGTTAAAGGCAGAAACCCGGGACACATCAACATTTAAAGTAGTGGGCAGAAAAACAGCCAGGAGGAAACTAAGAAACAAAAAGAGGGGTAGAAGGGAAATCAAGAAAGCAAGACATATAGGCACCAATGAGGAAAGAGCATAAAAAAAGAGAGAAGGTCAAAGGCTGTAGATAAAGCCTGAAAGGAACCTACAGAACTACTAGGCAATCAATGGCAACCTTGGTACAAACTAGAACATATCTAACTAAAATTAGCCCTCGCTTAACTTAATTACAGTAGTAGCGTTTAGGTTTCAGGCCAGAAATGGTATGCCAGTTTCCCTTCTAGTCCTAATCAGCGACAAAAAAGGTCCTCGAGAAGACTCCAAAACTGGAAAACCTGAAGGAAGCCACAGCTACCAAGCAAAGGAGGATCCCGAATCTCCCTGTCTGTTGGAGACTCAACACTCTGGGAAGGGTCTAGCTTTTCAGTGAACGACCCTCAGCAAGTGAGTCAGAAGAGGGCATTCAGGGTCCATTTCAGAATGCATGGCCTAGCCAAATGAAACAGTGACCAAATAAAAACTAGACTCATTTGTTTCTTTAAAATATTCTGTGGCACTGCTCTCTGACCAAAGCTTTCAACTTGTCCTATTCTGAGAATCTGACCAGTTTATAATTGTTCCTGATATTCTCTGGCTGTTCCACTGCCCACATGTATGGCCTTAGATATCCAGAAAATTGTGCTTGCCCAATTGCAAAATCAATGGAAATTCCAACAGTAGTTAGCCTAAAGCCCTAAACCTTTGCCTCCAACCGGGTCCCATTGAGTAGGTCAAGATAGCAGCTGACAGTGAAGAGATCAAACAGGAAGCCAAGGTTTGGACAAAGCCAACCATTATAGAACAGCCTAAGGATACGGTAAGACCTGGTGGCACAGTGGAGCCCTGGTGACGCAGTGGTTAAGAGCTGGGCTACTAACCAAAAGGTTGGTAGTTAAAATCCACCAGCCTCTCCCTGGAAACTCTATGGGGCAGTTCTACTCTGTCCTATAAGTTGCAATGAGTTGGAATTGACTCAACGGCAACAGGTTTTAAGGAAATGGATGAACAGGAAACTGCCTACCTTGGGGAATAAGACTTGTCTGCTCCCTCAGCACCTCAAACACACTTCTACTCTAGGACTTAACCTTAGTATGGTTTAATTCATGTTTGTCTGTTTCTCTCTCCAGAGCTGAAGCTTCCCAAACAATGCGCCTCTAATGTGTTACAGGTCAGATGAAGATACTGATCCCAGCAGCCACTGGATGGCTGGGCAGGGAATGGAATGGCTAGAGCCCTTGGGCCAGTCATCTCAGGTTTCAAGCAGCTGTGTGTGTGTATCACTATTACTATTTTCTGTGTATGCTATGATGGGGAAAAGCCTAGGAAGTACTTCACTAAAACCATGAGCCCCTTGCCAGCAGGGACCATGCTTTATTCTATTTCATGTCCCCAGGATCCAGCACCATGACTGACCTGTAGCTAATGATTGACATGCTTCTTGTTGAAAAGCATAGTTCTCATTATGGTGGCAAAACATTTGAAAGGTTGAGAAAGACAGAATTCTACAGATGATCCCCAGTCCTTTTCCTGTATCTGACAAACTGGAAACGTGGTTTCCATGTTCTCAGAGCCCTAGGTTCCTTGGACAGGATTCAGACGCTGCCTGGCTGGGGAGGAGGAATCATACGAGGGCTCTAATTATTCTCCCCACTACCTCCAGAGCAGCTCCACTGTTATCCATTTTATATACAAAAGCAAGCACAATTTTATTTAAGGCAAGGTTTGACTGCCATAAAAAAAAAAAAAAAAAAAGGACAAAAACCATTGCAACAGAGAACAAATACTCTACTACATCCTAAACTAAGGCTGAAGTTTAAACATTCATGCTCAACACTCCTGTGCGTAAGTTAATAAAGGAAGGGTTGTGCCAGGCTCTCCCCAGTAATAGAAGGCTAAAAGGTACCAGGAGACTTGCCACACCCAGCCGTCTCACCTGTTTTTAGGAATATGTTGATAATGGTGGACCCCTCAAATCTTGAAGCATTTCCTTTCTGGTCCATATGGTGTAGCAGATCCTTTGCAGAAGTCTGTTACCGAGCTCTAACACATTTGTCAAATCCCTGCCTCAGTTCTTTCTCACACTACATACCAAAGCATCCAAACATTTGTGAGACTCTTTCTAAATGCTCCCCGTGTCTTTTCATTATCAAAAAGCTTTATTAGTATTCTACCTATATCTGCAACAGATGCTGAATAAGGTACAGTAGATGAAGAATTACAAAGATACCACAATCTGGACCTAATACAGTACATTCTGAAACAGATACTCAGAGGCACACACTTGAACGAGATCTAACTAAATAGCAAGAGTAGCCCAGGAAATGGAGGATCCTGAAATACTGCTTGAGCCCTAAAATAATGGGACCCAGGAATCTAAATCCCTGACCTAAGTCAATCAGGGTGCTCTTTTATGAAGAAGTCAACCAATACCTCAGAGTCACACTGACTTTTCTAACATGAGCACTATTCTCAAGCCCCCACGTCCTCACCCTACATCCATGTTGATGGTTCAGGGCCCCTGCCTGGCTCCAGCTTCACCTCCCAGTCAGGCAGCAGGAGCTGCTTCTGTGAGGCTGATGCTGAAAAAAGACTTCCCTGCTCATAAGCCTACAACCAGCACAGAAAGTCATGGTAACAAGCATCTCTCCACACAGGGCCTCAGGCAGCAAGTTGTTCTTTTGTAAGCCCCTACTCCTTTAATACAGCCCTGAATGTTCATATTAGTACTACAATCACAATGATGATTGTTATCAGCATCTAATATTTATTTGATGCTTACTATGTACACAATACTAAGCACTTTACACGTATTATATCTCATTTAACTCTCACGACAACCCAATGAAAATGAAGCTAAGAAAGGGTAAGTAATTTCACCAAAAACATGCAACTAGTGATTTACAGGGGCAGTATGTGAACCCAATTTTGTCTGATTCCAAAGCCCACACTATTCTGCCTCTAAATTCACCTGCAACCAAAATGGTGAGAACCACACATGGTGATATTCTTTGAGTCTTGGGCCTCTTGGCATCTGTTTTTAAAGCTATTTAGGAAAGCAGATTCCATAATTTTCCTCAGTTACATACTCCAGCTTTAGCAAACCTGGTTTTAAAGAAGTTCCTCCTTCTGACTAACAAATCCCACCCACTGTCCTCTGAGTCCATTTCCTCTTATTCTGACTCCAGTGGAAGAGAGACTAGCACAGATGAACACACACCACAATATAACCCTTTGTGCACTTAAGACTGCACTTCCACTCTTCCCAGCCTTGTGTCTGCTCTCCTTTGTACTGCATTCAGTATAACAGTAGTAGCAGCTACCATTCACTGGCACCAATGCTGTGCCAGGCACCATATACATATATTCGCCCTTCCTCTGCTATCTCCAGAATCTCAATTTGAAGACAACACTCTGAGGGGCTTAAGTCTAACGGAGAGCACTTACTACAGAATCAGGAAGCAGGAGATCTGGGATTTCAGATAAATAAGGATTCTATGTTCTAGAAATATTTTTCTCTTTAGGACTTAGCTTCCATTATCCATGACTGTATTATGCCTCTCAGGAAGGCAGGGAGACTAGAATTTCTTAATTATAGAGTCCAAGGGTCTCTGTGTCCTTGCTTGGTTATCTCTAGGCACTCCCCCTGACAGCCAAGCCATCTCTTTCCCTTTCCTTTAACTATAGTTAGAAAATTCGATGAGTTCTACCCATTCACACCCTGTATTCACTTATGCATTCATCATGAGTGCATACTGTGTGCAAAGGCATTCTGGGACACAAGAAATGAGATCCAATTTCTGCACTCAGAAAGCTTCTAGTATCTTTGGAAAACCAAGGTGTACATATATAAAAAACTTTGACTAGGCAAAGTAATAATTCTATGCTGGGAGGCAGGAGGCATCTGAATATTTGATACATGATGGCCTTTCCCAGCTGAATCCAAGGTCAATGATTCATTCTGAACCTCAAGGGATCCATTTCTTTCTTAGAATGAGCGTTTACAGACATATTATTCAGCCTTGGGTCTAACGTGAAATTACCACTCCACTGTCCCATGTCAGTCACAGGAAGTGGAGTTACTTGCCCCAACAGGCATAACACAGAATGGCAGCAAATACTGTCACCACCTACCTGACTGGGGACAAGGAAGGAAGCATGCAGAGACTAGATTCAGTCCTACTGCAATGGCTCAAGCAATCAGACTCCTACAGCAGATCTCCTCCCAATAAAACTTTCATGCCATAGACCGGGGTGACCCAATCCAACAGCAGCAGAGACAGGTTTTAAGTTACACTTCTCCCTCACCTGGATGACCTCACTATTTCTTCTCACTTCTGACCACACACCATACTCCTCCACCTCCACCACCACACTCCTCCTGGCCCGGCCAGATGGAGACTAGCAAGCAAGCGGTCAGTAATACAATCCAGACAGAAGGGAACTCCCCCAAAAAGAGGAGCTACTACTTTGCTAATCAAGTGGCCCGTATTACCAGGGAAGTCCACCTCCCCCTCTTTCCCTCAAACACTGGTGTAAGCAATGCCTCCATTTTCTGTTCCGGGAATCCTGGTACTTCCTAAAGAAAGAAAGCGGATTGGAAGACACACACTCAGGGCCAGCGACAAGATGCTCCCTCCTCCTGTGAGACCGCCCCCGCTTTGCCTGGGGGAAGAAGGCCCCACCTCTCCTCTCCAAGCAAGATCAGATCCCCCTCCCCCTTCTCCTGCCTCCTCTCCTCCCTCTCTCCACCTGCTGCCCGCTTCCCTATCTGCGGTTCCCAAGACCCGAAAGCGCAACCTCCACTAAAACAGAGCCCCCGGAGTGCCCCACTAGCCTGCCCTGCCGGAATCGCTAAACCCCCCCTTACGCACCCCTGCACCATGGTTGGGGGGAGGGTGTCACCACAGCAAGGCTTCTCTCCGGTCTCCTATTGCTATGGGGTGGAAGAGAGAAGAGGGCAGCAGAAAGCGGCTTTCCCTAGCCCTTTAACAGAAAAAAGATACAAAACAGCCATCACCGCCCCCGCCATCAGCGCTCTCTGGACGGCTTTCCTCCCTCGCAAGTCCACCTCCTTCAGGCAAGGGGAACCTAACTGCAGCCCAGGTCGCCCCCTTGTGCGAGGCGGAGGACAAATCCGTGTGCGCCCCTCCACCCCCAGCCCAGCTCTGCGTCCTTCAAATGCGGGGGCAGGCGTGGGACTGGCCCATTACCGCCTTTCCGAGCTCCCCGGTGGGAAGGACCACACCGCCCCATGCCAGGCAGTGTCGGGGGTGGGGGCGCTATCCCCTCAGCCCCCACCCCGAGCCTTTCCTCTATGAGGACCCGCCTTCCCTCCCTAGCCCCTCACCTGTTCCAGCTCCCAGCTCAGCTGCTGCGGCCGCCGCCTCCGCCCCCGCAGGTTCTGCTTGGACGTCCCTCCACTCCCTTCAGCTCCCCGAGCCGACTTCGGCGCGGCCACTACCCTAGCCGCGCTCCCCGGTTCCCTCCCTCCTTCCCTTCACCTAGCACCGGAAGCCGCGACGGCGACGGGAGCTGCGCGGTTCACCCCCACCCCCAGATACTTCCCACCTCCCGGATCACGCGAGAGTTACGCGGCTGCTGGTGCCAGTTCTCGCGAGATCCATCACCATGGCAGCGATTGCAGCAGAGACAGCCAGGTTCTGGATCTGGAGTTTGGGCGGGGGCCGGTGTGGGGGCTGGAGGCTGCGGGTGGCGGAGGCTGGAGCCAAGGACTGGGGATGAGGCAGTGGGGACTGAGGTGAGAATCCCAAGTTCTGGCCTCTGGCCGTGCCTAGAATCTGAGAATGAGGCCGCGTACCGGCTGCAGAAGAGATAAGTTGGGCTGAGACGCCCGAGGCTCTTGGGCGAAGCCAGGAACGGGGTCAGTCCTTGCCTTGGCCCACCTTACCCCGCCAGACCTCATCTTTCTTTACCAGGGCCAGCTGCATCCCACTGAGAAGCCTCACTGCACCAGTGTTACTCACTACCCTTAAAGAATAGGTTACTCTGGGGTCTGAATAAGAGATCTTTTCCCATAGGGAAGAGGAGGGAGAGTGCTGAATTTAAAGAACTGAAGGAAACTGGACTCTGGGCCAGTCAGGAAGCTGGAACTTGAAAGATAGAAACTAGTGAAGCCTAATGTTCAGACATGTAGTCTGAGGAAGTGTACCTACATGAGTATGGATTTTAGTAACCCAAGGAATGTGAAGGACTTTGCAGCCAATGTTTCTCGCCTCCTACCCAGCCCCATGTCCCTTACACTCATTTTGCACCTAGACATGCAAAGCTGCCTTGCAACAGTCATGGCTGTGATAGAAAGACACAAGTAATGCTAAGAACACGAGAAAACCCAAACCCGTTGCTGTAGAGTCAATTCAAACTCATAGCGACCCTACAGAACAGAGTACAACTGCCCCATAGGGTTTCCAAAGAGCAGCTGGTGGATTCGAACTGCCGAGCTTTTGGTTAGCAGCTGTAGCTCTTAACCACTGCGCCACTAGGGTTCCTTTAAATGCCCTCTCTCCCTGCTGATAGCAGTATAAGGGAACACATGGCTCTTCTCTAAGGATGAAGCAGCAGTTGTTGCTTTTCTGGACTTTTTTGCCTTGTTTCTTTTCTCCTTCCAAGAAGAACTAGGCTGGTGGTAGCCATACTATGTCTGCTGTCTCATCCGCATCAATCCCTGTGTCATGGTTTGAATTACGTCCCCCAAAAAATGTGTCTATCAATTTGGCTAGGCCATGATTCCTGGTAC
>NW_004444145.1:565418-577746 GCF_000243295.1 Trichechus manatus latirostris
CAACAGAGAGAAAAAGCCTGCCCCTGGAGCTGACACCCTGAATTTGGACTTTTAGCCTACTTTGACTGTGAGGAAATAAACTTCTCTTCATTAAAACCATCCACTTGTGGTATTTCTGTTATGGCAGCACTAGATGACTAAGACACGCTGGTATATGCACTCACCAGTCCCTTTGTCTTATCCCAGTCGGTTTTCTCTCTTATCTTATCCTGGAGAATAACATGAATATGAAGCCAATAGACCCCTAGTTTAGGATGGTGAGGGGTGAGATGAATGACAAAGAACCTGTTTATACTGAAAAGAGTTATCTCTTTCCTGTGCTGTCGCTATTAAGGGCCTTTGCCCTGCTGAGCTCTGTGTTTTTAAAGGCAGAAGACTCCTCAGTGTTATTACAGACTCCTGGTGTAGGCCCTGTGAAACATCCATGTGACTGCTTCACTCTTTCCATTTCTTTCCCTAGAATTTTATAGTAGCACCCGACCCGGTCATGCCCCCACACTCTGACCACCAAAATTATGCTTTACAACCCCCCTTGCCTAGTGTCCACCACCAACATGCCTTGTGGGACTCTGACAAGCAGGTGGAACCTGCTGATGTTTCTGCTCAAGACTTCAGATCCTCTTGAGTTTGGGTCCCAGGTATGACAGAAGGATGGAAATGGTGACAGCCTAATATGGTTAGCAGCAAGTACCATAGTATTTGAGTCAGGACTGATGGGACTGAAGAATCTCCAAGCCCTTCTGTCCTTCACCCCTTTGGAGTCTGGAAAGGAAATTGTCTGTTGTAGCATCAGTGGAGGTTTCGCTCATAGCAAAGAGGAGCACATATAAGAGTGGTGCCACCCAGCTGGCATTTAGCCAGCCACTGCCACTCCGCAGCTTCCCAGCCACTTGGTTAAGGCTAAAGGGAGAAGAGCTCATCCAGAGCTAAAGAAGGCCAAGAGGCCTGACTTACAGTTCATCAGTCTTCCTCCCGCTGGCTGCTGTTGGAGCTGAAATTGCAGTCACCACTCTGCGAGTTGCACACTCCCACCCCTGTCGCTGACCCCAGGCCTGGGCCTGAGCCCAGTGCGAGTGCTGGGAGAGGGGTGGGGGTGGGGGGCGTTGGCCTTGCTGACAAAATCCATTTGGAATTTCTCAAGGTTGTGGTTTGGGGCTTAAGTTTGCCACAGAGTGTGTCTGACAAACGAAGAGGGAAAGCTTGAAACAGAGAGTCAAAGGGAATACAGAGGAAGGAAATAGGAAAAAGCTGAAATATACTTGCTGGGACTCCATTGGAGATTCTCCTCACTCTTCCTGAGTGTGAGAAATTCTCATTCTACATAGTCTTTATCAATACTCTCTAGTCATACCCTATGCCCATTCTAGCTACACTCCTCTCTCCTGTTATATACACATTAGGCTCAGTCAGTGCCTGAACTAAGGATGGGGTATCTTCCTGTCTCCATCAATTTCCAAACCGAGAATTCCCAATGCTCAAGTGGAAATTCGGGACATAAAGTACTGCCTTAACCCAATGCTCCTCAAAATTTCCCAGTTACCCTGGTGCACCTCATGATTTGACCTCATTTTGAGGGTAATTTAAATAGCAGATCTATGTATTGCCAGAGGAGAGAAGAGAACCATTTCTACCTTCCCTGGCCAAGAAGATGACCTGTTAGAGTCAGCATCTGGCAGCCCCATAAGTCTGCGGTAATTTGTAGTGTTCTGAATGCATCAAGCATATCCTTTTTCTGCATTGAATCTTGGAAAGATAACAGTTTGTTTTCAAAAATATTAAGCTACGAATAAAAAGAATTTTAAAAAGTTCTGTTCTCTGAAGTTATGATTATCTCTTAAAAGATAAAGAAATTATTTTACTAAGATTAAATGCAGAAGAGCCCTCAGTAAGGAAGGACAAAACATGTAGGCAAATAATTCAGTGGGAGAGCATGCTGGTTTCCAGAACAAAAAATTCCTATTTTGAGCATAGGAATCCCTTTTATATGTCTCCCATTAGTCTTGCATCCTACCTCCCAAATTCTCTGGTTTGGAGCCAGAGAGAAAAGCACCTGCTCTTTTAGGTCCAAGTTCAATGTTGAGATGCGTTCAGGACTGGAAAACTCCAGAACAGAGGTGACTTCATGGTCTAGGGCAGAGATCAACAAACTACAGCCAGAGGGCCAAATCTAGCCCTGCAGCCTGTTTCTGTGAATTAAGTTTATTTGGACACAGCCATGCCCATTCATTTATGTATGCTATATGCTTTTGGTCTATAATAGCAGATGAGTACTTGTGACAAAGCCCACAAGCCTAAAAATATTAACCATCTAGCCTTTTACAGAAAAAAATGTGCCAAGCCTTGTTCTAGGGCAATGACTAAGGTGAACTCTAGAGTTGAGGCCTATAGAGTTTAAATAGGGTCTAGGTTTGAATGTCCAGCCCCTCCTACCTAGAAGTCCCCTCTGGTTTTCCATACTAAAAGTTGCCAACTAAGTCACCTGAGATCATTTGAAATTCTTTGTGGGACCAGGCAGGATATACATAAAGCTATTGAGTGTACAAGGGTAGGAGAAGAATTTACCTGGAAAAGAAGCATGAACTGGGATCCCAAGTGTGGGCAGAAATATCACCATCTGCCTCCACTTGTCCAGTAACTTAATTTATTTTAGTTACAAATGGGAACCAAGAACAAGTCTCAGTACAATAAATTATCCATTCCCATCCCTCCTGATGAAGAAGGAAAAAGAGGCTCAGAGAATTTTCAGGTAAAACCCTTCCTTTGGAGGATTCCCCTTTAACATCTGAATGAAGGGAGACAGCTTCACTAAGACCTGGACAGACAACTCTCTGAGGACTCAGGGGAGAGCACCTCCCAGCACACTGTCCCTTTGCCAAGAAAAGCCTTTCTACTGCTGTCTCCCATTACCCCACAAGAGGGGGCCCAGGCTACAGTAGAGGAGTTTTGGAACAGCAAGTAGGAGTGAGTGGTCTCTTTCTGGATACAGATCTTATGGCTCCACACAATGCCTGGGGTTATCCCTCAAGGAAGAAGAGTGGTCAAACTATAGGGACTCCCCAGCCAAAAGGAATATGAATCAGGGCTAAAGGGGCCCTGGAGTTGGGGGGCAGTACAGTGCATTTCATCTTAGTCCATTCAGGTATTTAAGGAGCAGAAGAGGGGTGACAGCTCCCCCCTAGGCCCTCCAACTGAAGGGGAGGGGGATGTACATCACAGACTCCATCTGGCCCCCACCATCCCCAAAATTGTTTTCGGGGAGATACTTGGAGCTTCCAGGGACCAAGATTAACCCTGGACAGAAATCAGAGCAAAGGGCTGCAAAGGTGCCACACCCACACGCTCCCATGGGGAGACTGGCCCTCACTTGCACACGTTTACCCACTCTGTGACCTTGCACTCATCACAAAGCACATAGCAGCACCAGTGGAAGCGGCAGTGGCAGCGCTCAACTCGTGTCTGCCGGAGCACGTTGTGCCCACGGCCACAGCACAGGCTGCCACAGCCATCCAGCAGGCGGCTGGTCTTGTTGCAAGCCCGGCCCCGTGTGCCTGGGGAGCCCACGGTGGGGTCTCGTTCACAGAAGTCAGGAGACTTCTCAAAGTAGACCAGCTCTCCTGAGAGGCGACGAGGACGCAAGCGGGGTTGGAAGGCTCCTGAGTTTCGGTTGTGGGTATCGATGAAGATGGCCCGGTCCAGCCGCTCCCTCAGCGCTGTCCCCACTGCCCGGAACTCTGGGGCAGCCCTCCAGCACGTCTTGAACTGGCAGCTGCCTGATGTGCCATGGCACTTGCATTTCTGCTTCAGGTTTTCAGTTACCACCTAGAGCATCAGAGGGGGCAGAGGCGGAGGGGATGGCAGCAAATGGACACAGCATAGAGGCACAGGAGAGGGAAGGAAACAGCACAGGGAGAGACAAACGGAGGCAAGCATGACCATGAAGGGCAGTCTGAGGTTAGCTAGTAGCCCAACTCCCTCATTTTATGGTTGGAGAACTAAAGCCAGAGCATGTGACTTGCCCATCTTCATTCATTAAGAGCAGGACTCAGTTCCAGTTGTCCTGACTCCCAATCCAGTGCTCTTTCCAGACTGAGCTCTGCTAAAATGGGGAGTCTGAGCCAGACCACGCCTAAATACTATAGGTACAAAACCAAACCAAACCCACTGCCATTGAGTCAACTCCGACTCAGCGACCCCATAGGGTTTCCAAGGCTATAAATCTCTACGGAAGCAAACTGCCACATCTTTCTCCCGCAGAGCCCCTGGTGGTTTTGAACCACCAACCTTTCGGTTAGTAGCCGATTGCTTTAACCACTGCACCACCAGGCCTCCTTAAACACTGTAGGGAAGGTAACTGTAATTATAGCTACCATTTCATGAGCATCTGCCAAGAACTAGGCTTTATGGTGGGTGTGCTACTTGCTGTTGTTATTAGCCAACAGCCCCGGACTCATGGGAACCCCATGCACAACAGGAGCAGACCACTGTGATCCATAGTATTTTCAATGACTAATTTTTTAAAAGTAGATCACCAGGCCTTTCTTCCTAGTCTGTCTTGCTCTGCTGAAACCTGTTCGGCATCATAGCAACACACGGACAGACAGCCTCTACCGACATACAGGTGATGGCTGCATGTAAGGTGCATTTGCCAGGAACCAAACCTGTATGGAAAGTGAGAATTCTACCACTGAGCCACCACTGCTGCCTCACGACTCTCCAGCTCCGTCTTACTGATATTGTAAGGTAGCTATCATTAGACTCTTCTTACAGATGCAAAACTGAGGTTAGGTGACTTGTTTGAGGCCACCCAGGTGGTGAGTGGCAATCACCCGCCATACCTCATCCTATTACTCTGCTGGGCCTCTCAAACTCTAGCCAGGCCTCGAAGGCTAGGGACACACATACCTGGCGCCCCACTCTGTTGTTGTGGATCTGCATTCGTGCCTGGATGTCCCGGGGAGTTTCTCTGGAATCCAGGAAATCCCGAGAGAACTTCTCTCCAAAGTCCATGTCATGGTTACAGCCACCCCATTCCCACGTGTCCTGGGGGCCAGGGCTGGAGCCTAAGCCATGACCAGGGCTGGGCAGAGAGTGAGGGAAGCTCTTGCCCTGAGACAGTGCCTGCAGCTGCAGCAGTTTGGCCCTCAGCCGATCCTGCTCACCGCTGCCCTTCCAGCCGCAGCCGCAGCTTACCAGCTTGCCCAGGCTGCAGGCCGTGGCTACAGCATGCATGACACCTGCAGCCAGCATGGAGAAAGAAAAGGCACTCTCACGGAAACCTGGGGATGAGAAAGGTGTAATGTTGGGGGTAAGGTTGACAAGTGGCTGAGGAGGAAGGGGGAATAAACAGCCACCCTCCAATTCTAGAAATTCCTAACTGAATCCTGACCCTACCGTTTACCCGCTGAGAAATTTGGGAGAAACCAGAGAGGGAAGGGAACAGAGAGCACAGGGCCTCAGTTTCTTCATTTATAAAGGGAAAAGAGGGGGCAAGGTGATCTCTGATGCCCATTCTCATTCTGTTAGTCTGGGATTTTCAGGTATGGATGCAAGAGCTAGCCCAGAAGGAGAGACCCCTAGGGTTGGGAGATGACTAAGAGGGAGTTCCTGAGTTCTACATCTAAAGCCTTAGAAATTTTCCAGCACTGCAGGGAGCTTGGGTGGGGTGCGAACATAGGCCTTTGGGACTCTTTTTTTGGCTTCGGGGTCATTTTAATCAATCTTTTAACCAACCTACCCTCTACCATCCCAACACCCCCCGAAGCACCGGAGCTGCCCTTCCCAGGTTCTAGTTTTATATTTGTCCATCAAGACTGCCCTTTATGTTTACTCTAACCTACTATTACCCTATAAAACACTGAGAGCGGGGAGAGATGGGAGTGATTTTCCCGGAGGCCCTCTTAAAAAGTTGGCCTCTTTGTTATGAGTTGGGGACCACAGAAGCTCAAGATGACCAGGCTTTCCCAGGCTTAGATAAACCTGCTCCACATTTGGGCGTCAAAGCCTTCCACCACACCAGGACTGTGGAGGAAGAGGGAGTCCCTCACTGCGTTTAAGGCACAGGCCCTCTGGAGCCCCAGGAAGATGAGAGACAGCATCTCCTTAGGGGCCAGGCCTCTCCCACCCCAGGATGCAGGGTTCCTGGCCCAGCCTCCTTGATCCCCCCAACCCCAGCACTCCAGGGGTGAAGCTGTTTGCACACGTCTTGGGAATTCCCCTGCAAATGGCAGTTGCCTGTTAACCCCATAGTCCCCAAAGCACTGCCCCCATCCCTGGGCCCAGCCAGATCCAGATGGATCTTTCCACCTCCAGGGAGAGACAGCATGCCTCCCAGACCGGGCCAACAGTGACCCTCAAACCCTTCCTCACCTGCTCAGGTGAGCTCCACCTGGGACCCCCACAGCACAGAGGAGGGGGCTGCTCCCCAGCTTCAAAGCCATCGGGGTCTTTGTTCCCAGCTTCAGCTCTTGGGAACCCCGGCAATTAGGGGAGCAAGTTTAACTCTTAAACAGCTGGTGCCGTCTCCCCCACCCGCGCTGAGGCTCTGGGGACACCAGCCCAGGCTTGTTTGGAAGAGAGGGAGGGGGAGAAAAACGGGAAGGAATAGGGGGGCGTTTGAAGCTTCTAGGGCTGGGGCACCTCTTATGCACAGGTGCAACCCAGGTCGAGCTGGGTGGAGGCAGGAAAGGGGGCCCTGGGTAGGGGAGCCGGACCCAGCTGCCTTGCCCGCAGCGCACAGGTGGAAGTGAGGCGCGCAGGGGCACAGACGTGTGGCCAGACCCGGCTACGCGCTGCTCCGGGGGGAATTCCCGGGAGAGGCCCTCCAGGAGCGGTGAACCCGTTCCTTCCCGCCTCCGCTCGCCTCGGCCTGCCCCCCACCCCAGCTCCGCCGGCGGCGCAGACCCGCCCGGCCCGGCTCACCGCGCTTGAGGATGGCGCTGTGGTGCGGCAGGCGGCCGCCGCCCTCGAGGGCCGAGCAGTTCCAGCGCTGGTCGCGCAGTTGGTGCTGACACTCGTGGACCGCGATGTGCAGCCCCTGCAGCGCGGACGCGGTCACGTCGGGGCTGCGCAGGCACAGGCCCAGCTGCCTCTTGCTCAGGCCGGACAGCGTCAAGCACACGGTGTTGGCCGTCAGCTGCGGCTCGCCGGGCAGCTTCAGGCCCAGAATCTCATTGCTGAGGGCCCTGGAGAGGGAGAGGGCGGCTCGGGGTCTGTGGTCCAGGCCTTGCACCCCCTCGGGTTTTCTCCTCCCAGGGCCCCGTGACTTCTTCGGTGGGCTGGGAGGCAGGGGGTACTGCTCACCGACTGCACAGCGCAAGGAACAGGAGGCCCGCGAGGCCCGAGGGCGGAGGCCGCGGCCGGGGCTCCTCCGGCATGTCGAAGCCCGGCCCGGAGGCCCGGGTGGGCAGATCGATCAGGGCCTGCAGGATAGGGTGACTTGACAGGCTCCGGAATTGGGTGGCTCGCCCGGGCAGGGGAAGGATGCCCTATTTCGGGCCTCTAACCCACTGGTGCCACCCCACTGATTCTCCTCACCCTTCCCCAAACCAAACGAACCACAATAAGGGTCACCCCTTGATGCTGAGTCCTTGGGTCCTAGAAGGCTAAAAGAGGACTAATTGCCCTTGACTCCCCTCCCAGGCAGACACAACGCCCGGCACACAGATACACATGCAAACATAGTCGCGCAGCACCCGCGCCACCACCTCTCCCACTGCTCCCTTTCGGAGGGCCCCAAGATCACTTCTCCAGCCCAACCCAGCTTCGAGCCCCCACAGGGCTAGGGGCGGGGTCCGGAGGGGGTTCCCCACCACTCGTAGTGGGCGGGGGAGGGGGTGTCGCCTCCAGGTGCCGTCGAGGGCTGGCGGGCTCCGTGAGCAGGGTCGAGGAATGGTCTCCCCAACCCACTCTCCCCCCTCCTCCTAGGCACGAAGGAGGAGAGGTGCGGCAAAGAGGGGGACCGGGACGTGGGACGTGGTTCCCGCCCGAAGGGGACCGTGGCGCACGCTGAGTCCTCTTCCCTGTCCCTTCCCCCTTTCCTAACTGCACGCTCCACTCCTCCGAGCGCCGCCGCCTGTCTGGTCCCCCAAGGGTTCCAGCTTCGGTCCCCACCCCTTTGCTCTCGCGTTCAAAGCCCTCCAAATCTGGGGGCACTCCTTTT
The DNA here is from genome assembly GCF_000243295.1 of Trichechus manatus latirostris. Taxonomy (NCBI): domain Eukaryota; kingdom Metazoa; phylum Chordata; class Mammalia; order Sirenia; family Trichechidae; genus Trichechus; species Trichechus manatus. The sequence continues at coordinate 573,577 of NW_004444145.1, forward strand.
TATTTGCTCTGGCAATATCTCTGCTGTCTCTGCGTCTCTGTGCCCCTGTGGGCGGATGTTTGTCTGTCTGCCGGCGTGCCTGTCTCATCCCGGGTGCGCGTCCCTGCTCTCCCAGCTTTCCCGGCTCCCCAGTACCTCCAGCGGCTCTGGTTCAGGGTCCGCTCCCGCTCGGTGGGATCGCCTCTGCTCGGCTCGGGCTGCTCAAAGCGTGGGGAGATTGCGTCGAGTTCTGCCCCCTCGGCAGAGCCGCATTCTTCCAGGGCAGAGCCACTCCTCTTCGCCGCTTCCTCAGCGCCGCGGCCGCCGCGAGGAAGAAAGGAGGGAGAGATCGAGGTTGCTAGCGAAAGGACCAGCAAAGAACTGGGGGCTCTGGCTCTGATCGTGCCGAGCTCACGGGCGGCTCTGCCGCGGCTGACGAGCTGCGGCCCCTGCCCGAGCCTGGGGCATCCCCACTCCACGCCCCCGCACCCCCCGCCCTGACCGGGGAACGGCTCCCCCTCCTCCCAGCACATACACACACACACACCCTGTCCCCCGACGCCGGGTTCAGGCTTGGCCCCTCTGAAGGGGGAGGTGGCCAGAGTTCCCCTCACCTGCTCTGGAGTCGCCGAGGCTGCAAAGAAGCTACAGTGACCCACACTAGGGCACCGGGATACACGGCCCAAGTGGCCAAGTCTTTCACCGTTTCTCTTTGCCTCAGTTTCCCCACCGAGAACAGGTGGCTGGAGGGCACCTTTGGCAAGATGAGGACGGAGCTGAGAACCAGCTTCGGGAGTTGGGTAGTCTCAACTGGATTCCACAGCTTGAGAGCACGCAGGGCACTGGGAGCAGGCAGGAGAGGCGCGTCTGATCCGCTGGGCTCCAGCCCACCTCTGGGCCCTGCGCCTGCCCCTTGGGAGGGGTCAGCCTTGGCATGAGTTTGGCCCTAGCAGAGGCTTGGGTAGCCCCAAATGTCTTCAGCCAGCCCCTAGTATCCGTCGGCTTGCAGGCATCCTTGCCAGCTGATGTCCTCTACCCTTCCAGGGATCCCCGGTTTGCACTTAGGGTGACCCGGCTTTCTACTCCAGACTCGCAGATTTGCCTCATATGGGGTGAAGGAGGCCTCCAGCTCCCAAACTGAGTCCAGCAGAGGGCAGTCGGGAAAAGGCTTGCCCTCGGGGCACAAAACCCCCCAAAAAAACCCATTGCAGTCGAGTCGATTTTGACTCACAGCGACCCTACAGGACAGGGTAGAAATGCCCCAAAGGGTTTCCAAGGCTGCAATCTTTATGGAAGCAGACTGCCACATCTCTCCCTCGTGGAGCGGCTGGTGGGTTCGAACAGCCCACTTTTCGATCGGGAGCCCAGCGCTTAACCACTGCCCCACCAGGGCTTCTTCTCAGGGGCACAGACAGTGCCAAACAGCCTTAAGGAGCTCCGGCGGCAGTGAAGGGGTTAGGCGCCACCACGCTGCAGCCTGACTCACCCTCCGAGCTCTAACCACTTCGGGCTATTTTTGCCAGAGAGGGGCCCGAGGCTTCCCAGTCGCCCCGCCACCCCAACCCCGCCCCTGCCAGACCACAGCCCAAGGCACGGCTAGCCCGGCGACCAGAGGCTGGCGGGTTGACTCAGAGACCAGCCCCCAGGGAAGCAGAGCCACTGGGCTGATACCCACAGCCACAGTCACCTCTTCCTTGGCGGTGGCCTGGCAGCTCTGCTGGGCACCAGGCTCAGCCTCCAGTCTGTGCTGCTGCGGGTCCTCCCCCTTGCTGCAGGGAGCACTTGCAGTCCAGGGAGCAGAGGGTCTGAAAGAGGAGACCAGTGACTTCCCTTGGGATACTTATTGACCACCTATATGGGCCAGGCACTGAGTAGGCTGGGGAGGGGAAAAGTCCTACAGTCCCTGATACTGAACAACAGTGACCAGCATGGAAGGGTTGCTCTTCCCTGCGTCCCCACCTCTGGTAACCCTAGAGATCCTGCCCTGCCTCCCCTTTTAAGGGCCAAGCACCAAACCCTGTGTGGCTTCTGAGGCCACCAGAGTCTGCAAGCCCTATCTAGGTAGCTTTAATCCTTACACCTGGATTCAGTGACCCCCACCAGTGTCCTAATTCTTCTTCTTGAACTTCAGCCTGGAACTCTAGTGAGGCTCCTGGAGGGGGTAGAATGAGGTTTCCTAGGCCCCCTGTCTCCATGGGGAACTTGTGGACATTTGTCTTTCACCAAGTATCTCTGGGTCTCCCTCAGGTGTCATATCGCTTTTTGCCTTCTGATTCTACCCTGGTCTGGCTCCAGTACAGAGTCAGGTGCCCAGGAGGGGCTGAGGTCAGAACTACTACCCTTACGTCCCAACTTCTCAGTGATTCCCAGGCTCCCAAAGCAGGCCTATTCAGAATCCAAGGGCCCATATTCCTGCTCCCTCTCTCTGCTAGAGCCCAACTCTGGGACAGGAGGGCACAGGCAGTCAAACTGGGTGGCCTGAGCTGGCCCACAGTGGCCTCAGCCTGACCGGCTGGCCTGAGTGCTGACCCGCAGGCGGCTGGAGGGCGGTGGGGCAGGCGGGGCCTGGAGAGGGCTTCGGGTGCACACCCATTGCCTAATACCCCAAGCACGCAGCCAGCTCCAGGAAAGGGGAGGGGCGGGAACCAGGGAGACCTTGGGGCTATGATATGAGGAGGGAAGTGGGGGGCTGTCATCAATGAGAGAAGGGAGCCAAAGCGAGCTGGTCCCTTTTCCTCTCCAAGAGAGGAGTCAAAGGCTGCCCTTCCTTCCCTTCGTGGATATGGAGAGTATAGAGACAGCAATCTGGGAAGAACACTGGGGCCCTGTAGGGCGGAGGTCAAATAAAAGAGTGAGGGCCCCTGGAGGTTGGGGTATCAGGAAACTGAGGCGGTGGTTAAAGCCAGGCACAGCCTCGCAGCCTCGGGAACCTCCTCTTCCTCCTCCCCCCGTGTTTGCCTTGGCTCAGGGTCCTGGGTGACTCATCTGCCGCTGAACTGCTGATAGGGGCGGCCAGGCCTGGGGAACCCAAATTATAGGCCCGGGAGGGATGGATGCGCCCGCAGCGGTGAGCTCAGCTGCACTGCCCACCCTCTGCCTCTCACGCCTTCTGTTGCAGCACCGGAGGCCACCACCCAGAGGAACCAAAGAGTCCAAAGCCTGACTGCGCTGGACTCTTGGGGATGCTCCCCCTCCCACATTCAGCAGTGGCCCCAGCAAATCTGTGGGATTACCCTAGACAGACCTTTGGTTCCTTCCCCACTCTGGGCTGATGGAGGAGCTCCTGCAGGCGGTGCCGCCTGCTGGTGCTTCTAAGGAAGACAGGCTCCTCTGTCCAAACTCTCAGTCCTGGTCCTCTGCTTCCTCTCCAGACTCCAACGTCAAGGCAACACCCCTTTCCCCTTCGACATCCCTCTCCTCTCCGCATTCCAGGAGGCTGATTTGTTACTGATTTTCTCTTTCAAGCCCTTAAAGTTATCATGGTTGAAAGTGATAAGTGATAAAGAGAAAAATAAAGCAGGATAAGGGAGGTAGTGGGATTCTCTTTTACATAAGGGGGAGGGAGAAGGAAGTAAGCTAGCAAATGCTGGAGATGTCTGGGGAAGAACATTCCAGAAAACAGAGAAGCAGGTGCAGAGACCCTGAGAGAGGATCATGCTTCACGTGTTCAAGGAATTAGCAAGGGTGCCAGTGTGACTGGAGGGGGGTGACCCACAGGGGGAGAGTGGTAGGCAATGAAGTTGAAGGGTGAGGAGCAGGGTCAGATTATACAGGGCTTTGGAGACAACTGTAAAAGGAGCCCTGGTGGCACAATGGTTAAAGTGCTTGACTGCTAACCAAAAGGTCGGTGGTTCAACACCAACAGCAGCTCTGCTGGAGAAAGATGTGGCAGTCTGCTTCCATGAAGATTTACAGCCTTGGAAACACTGTGGGGTCACTATGAGTTGGAATTGACTCCACAGCAGTGGGTTTGTTTTTTTGTTTTGTTTTTTGTTTTTCGTTTTTTTATTGTACTTCAGGGGAAGGCTTACAGAACAAATAGTTTCTCATGAAATAGTAGCACACATATTGTTTTATTTATGACATTGCTTAACAACCCCACAACATATTAACCCTCTCCCTTCTTGACTTTTTTTTTGGTGAAAATACACATAGCCAAAGATACACCATTTCAAAAATTTCTACATGCAC
>NW_004444145.1:579096-604246 GCF_000243295.1 Trichechus manatus latirostris
GTAGCCGGGCACCATCTAGTTCTTCTGGTCTCAGGCTGATGAAGTCTCTGGTTTATGTGGCCCTTTCTGTCTCTTGGGCTAATACTTTCCTTGTTAGACATGCAAATTTTGAGATGCTTATTCAAGTGTTAGATATGCAAGTCCAGAGTTCAGGGCTGGAGATATAAGTTAGGGAACATGAGACTGGATAAATTACCAAATGAGTGAGTGTAGACAGAGAAGAAGTTCCAGAGTGATCTGAGTGAGCCCCAGTGTTTAAAAATTGGGGACATGAGGAGGAACCAGATAAGGTGAGCAGCCAGTGAGGTAGGAACGTTGTTGTTGTTAGGTGCCATCCAGTCGCTTCCAACTCATAGTGGCCCTATAGGACAGAGTAGAACTGCCCCATAGGGTTTCCAAGGAGCAGCTGGTAGATTTGAACTGCCAGCCTTTTGGTCAGCAGCCGAGCACCTAACCGTTATGCCACCAGGGCTCCAAGGTAGGAATAGGGTTCTAACAACCAAGTGAGAAAGTATTTCAAGGAGAAAGTATTCAACTGTGTCTGTTGGTCCAGAAAGGTTGATTAGGATAAGAACTGAGGATTGACTATTAGATCGGGCAACACAAGGTCATCAATGATATTGATAAGGAGATGTAGTGGGTTCAAAGACCTGATTAGGGTAGATAGCACCTGATTTGGCACTAATGAGTAAAGCAACCTTTTCGAGTTTTGCAGTAAAACAGAACAGAGAGATGGGGTAGTCTTGAATGACAATGTGGGATCCAACAAAGTTTTGGGCTTTTTTAGATGGGAGCTATTACACTACCTTTGTATACTGGTGGGTTTGATCCAGTAGAGAGGTAAATTGATGATGCAGGGAAGAAAGAGGTGTCAAATGATACGCGATTTGCTCTAAATAGAAATTTGTGTCAGATCACACTGTGACCTAGCCCTTCCTCCTCTTCCCTGCTACTCTTGGTGGGTAGGTTGGTGGAACAAAGGATACTGGTTCCTCTTCCCGTCTCTGTTTGTCCCCAGTGGTCACAGACAGGGATTCCCTCTCTTCTAGCTCAACTGTGGGGTTGTATCAGTCCACTAGGCCAAAAGACTTGACCCAGGCCCAGTGGGGAGGAACTCCTAAGGGACAAAGGACAGGCTGCCCATGGTACATTGTCTGTTCACTTAGGCCATCTCTGCTGGGTGCCCTCTTCAGAGACTACTGGCTTTTGGACCTGTGGAGAATGCTGGGTCAGTACACCTTTTCCCTCAGGGATGAATCCTTGGAGGGACCAAGTATACTGGGCTGGACAAAGAACCTGCAAAGGACATTCCCCTCAAAAAATAACATCCATCAGACTTCATTTGGGTTAATGAGTATCTTTTTTAAAATACAAATGCCCCTGGAAGGCTAATGAAACTTAGCAGGCATTTTACTCCTTTGAGTAATTTTTCTGACTTAGAGGGGAGGCCTGGTCTTTTCTATGACTTGGGACTTTTTGGGTCAGGCCGGGGTAAATTATCCAATCAGAAAGCACCCTAAGACAAGGGAGATTAAAAAAAAAAAGCAAAACGGAGGCAAGAAGATCCTAAAGATCATTTTTACTTATGTGCTGATTTTGAGATGGCCCAGCCTACTATTGCTGCCCACTCTCAAGCAGCTGGTAAGGTGGAAACAGCATAGGCTTTGAGTCAAAACGGCCTGGGTTTGAATTTGGCTTTACCATTTGTTAGCTGCCTTAGACAACTGCCTAATCTGTTTTTTTCCCTGTAAAATGGGGAGAGGAGATATGTAAAGGAGTAGATCTTTCCAGGGCCCATCTGTGTGTGCTAGCTGAGCATGATAACCAGGCTGGCAGTTCCCCCTATGTCCCAAATAGGGAACAGCAGCCACTTCTTCAATAGGAGGCCAAGGTGGCTTAAAGTTGAGTTGGAGTCCCCAGGAGAGAAAAGTGTACAATAAATGAAATTCAGGGACAGATTACCTAATAAGCAAGGTAGGCGTGGGCTTGATTGTGCTTACTTACTAATCCGTAGTACACAATTTCACCTGGTATCCACCACAGATTAGTAAGTAAGTGCAATTAAACTGGTGCACATCTTGCTTACTGTAAGCCAGTGCATACCGTGCTTCCTGGTTAATCTGCCACTGAATGAGACGGGCGCAGGCACTCTGGGTATCCTAGTGTGGTGAGAGTGAAGAGAGCCAGAGTTTTGGGAGAAGACACACACTCGATGACAGGCAGAAAAATCCAAAGAGAAGTAGACACATGGAGGTAGGAGTTCCCTATTCTGTGTTCAGTTCAGCCAGCCCCTCTCTTCCCAGCCCTCCCACCATACACACCCCTAACTCCACTGCCCTTCCCTTTCTGAGTCTAGTCCTCAGAGATTCAGCCACTCCAGGTTTTGTGCCTCTTGCTACTACCTTGTTTGCAAGCTAAGTCCCTTCCCCCAGTGACATGGACAGGTTGACACACACTAGTGGGTGACACATCATAGGATGACGCAAGGTACACAAGGCGACAGAGTGACACATACACGCATAATCTCCCCATGCACACACTCACCCACCCACCTCCACACACAGTCCCAGACAGCTCTCCAGCCCTCGGTCAACCTTCTAGGTCTCTCCTGCCTGCAGTCGCCACCTCCTTCCTGACATACAGGAGATGAGCTGCTCCAGGTGGGGCTGTGACAAGGTGACTTGATGACTCCTTCTGACCTGAGCTAAATTCCAAGATTCTTTAGAAGGGTTCCTGGGATAACTCCTCAGAACATGGAGTTTCTGCACACGCCGACGCACACAAGCGTGCACCCTCAGAGCCTACGCACGCATTTTCTCACATGCACTCACATTCGCGTTGTCGCGCTTACGATTACACACACACACATATACACACAGAGCCACTTGGGAGCTCCTTCCCGCCCACATGCGCAGACTGCCGCCGCCACAGGCTGCTCTCCGTGGCCGGGCTTGGTGCAGTCAGCTCACCCACCAGCCCACCCCGGGGATTTCCCTGACCACTACCCCACCCCCACTCCCCACCTCCCCAACCCCGGTTTCCCCCTTTTCCTTCCCAGTCCAGCCGTCGGGGGTTCCTGGGTGGGGAGGCATCTCCCCGTAGTCGCTGCCCAGAACCACAACTTTCCTTTCGCCACTCAGGAGAGAGGAAAGAAGGGACGCCAGCGGGCCCCGGGGTGACGTCGAAGGGACAGCCCTACCACGCACAGCGAGGCGGCTAGGCTCCTGGCGGGTTTTCCCCCCGCAGAACATTCTCGCCTCGCCCCCTGGCGGACACTGGTCCCCGACGGGCTCCCGACTCGAGGAGGAGTGAGGCAGGCGCGCGTGGGAGGGCGTCCCAAGGGGAGGGGTCGGCGGCCAATTCAGGCCTGGAGGCGGGGGCCGCCAGGCAGGGGGCGGGGGTGAGCCCCGACGGCCAGCCCGTCAGCTCTCGGCTCAGACCGGCGGGAGCCACGGCCCCGCTCGCCGCCCATTGTCTGCGCCCCCGACCGGTGCGCCCTGGTGCCACGGCGCGGCCCGGCGGGGCAGCCTCCTCCCGTCGCTTCAGCCAGCGTCGCAACTATAAGAGGAGGTGCTGCCCGCTGTGGCCGCCTCAGCCCACCAGCCGGGACCGCTAGCCATGCTGCCCGCCGTCCGCCCCCGGGGCTGAGCCAGACTGCGACCTCTCGCCACTGCCGCCACTGCCGCGTCCGGACCCACCGTCGCAGGCAGCAGTCAAAGCCGCCGCAACTGCAGCACAGAGCGGGCAAGGCCGGGCGGGCCATGGAGTGCTGGGCGCTGCTGCCGGGCTGGGTTTCTGCTACGCTGCTGCTGGCGCTAGCCGCTCTACCCGCAGCCCTGGCCGCCAACAGCAGTGGTCGATGGTGGTAAGTGAGCTGACGCGGGGTCGCCACTTGTCCTGGGGCGCAGAGCCAGGGGGCCGGGTCGACCCAGCTCCCACGCTCTGGAATCCGTCCGCAGACAGGCTCCCTCCAGCTCTCTGACTTCCCGCCGCGACGCCGAGGGGCGCTCTGGCATGGAGCTGCCCCGGAGGCTTCAGCTCTGCGGAAAGCGGGGGCGAATGACCAGCCCGAGGTGGTCAGCGGTGGCCCACGGTACCCCAGGCAGGGAGCCCATTCACATTTAACACTGCCCTTTCTCCTTGTGCCCCGACTCCAGCCTCACGGTGGCGGCCACACCACAGGTTTCCCTGCCGGGGAAGCGAGGGGCCAGGCGTGAGCGCATAGAAGAGGCGAGCAGAGGGTGGGATCCCTAAGATTTAACGCCTTGGGTGGGCAAGGACTGCAGGCCAGGGTTTCCTCGCCCAGGCTGTCCAGACGCAGGCTCAGAGAGCTAAGGTGGCCACTTAGTCTCTGGACTCCCCATCTTCCCCTGTCCTGTCCCCGGACCCACGGCACCAAGCAGCCCTAGGACTCCTGGGCACACGAAGTTTGCGCTTCCAGTTCTTCCAAACTAGGGAGTCCAGGAGCGCGGAGTCATTACCTTATTATTGATCTCCCATCGCTCTGTCTCTGCGCAAATAGCCCCAGGAAGAGGACAGAATGGGCATGGCCTTTTTGGTTAGGGTGCAGGTCCCCCTCCTGAGCCTGAGCTCCTATCATCTGTCTCACCAGGGGCATCGTGAACGTGGCTTCCTCCACGAACCTGCTGACCGATTCCAAGAGTCTGCAGCTGGTGCTCGAGCCCAGTCTGCAGCTACTGAGCCGCAAACAGCGGCGGCTGATACGCCAGAATCCGGGGATCCTGCACAGCGTGAGCGGGGGGCTCCAGAGCGCTGTGCGAGAGTGCAAGTGGCAGTTCCGGAACCGCCGCTGGAACTGCCCCACGGCTCCCGGGCCCCACCTCTTCGGCAAGATCGTCAACCGAGGTGGGTGCCCAGGAAGGTGATGCTTCTGGGATCAGGGGAAACGCGGGGTCACCCCCAGGGCATGGGTGGGCGAGTGCGAGGAAGACGTCCCCGGCAACTGCAGGGTCACACGATCAACCCGCCGAGAGCCTCATGCCCAGCGCGAGCTCTGGGACAGACGTCCTACCAGACGCTCTCCAGCCGTGCACCTTGGGCACGAAGCTTGACTTTTCTGAGCCACTGTTCCAGAGAAAGTAGGTCCCCAGGTCCTGGACGCTGGCTGACTGCCTCTTTCCCCCAGCTTTTTCGAAGGCGCCTGGGAAGCTGCTCTCAGAGCGTGAGTGTCTGTCTCTGGCCCTGCAAGGGTGGCAGCGCGGAGATCGGCCTAAAGTTTGGGCTGCGGAGGGGTCTTGTGGTGCGGAGCTCTTCCACTACCGTCTTTTTTGTTTTTCTCCCTGGGGTTGCCCCACTTCAGCCCTGGGGCCAAAATGAGCCCTGGGCCCAGTAAGGCGTGTTTACGAGCGTGGAAGTCGGAGCGTGCCCACGCATATGCTTTCTCTATGGGACGTAGAGACCAATTTCCCGACCGTGACGGCCACACGGCTCTCAGGACTCGAAGGGCGGACTCCGGGGGCGTGGGACTCTGAAGTCCCAAGCCCTCCGCTGAGGGTGCTGGCCGCCTGCGCCCGCGTGTTCTCTCGCTAATCCCCGCTCCGTTCCCCCACAGGGTGCCGGGAAACAGCGTTTATCTTTGCCATCACCTCGGCCGGTGTTACCCATTCAGTGGCGCGCTCCTGCTCGGAGGGCTCCATCGAGTCCTGCACGTGCGACTACCGGCGGCGCGGCCCTGGGGGCCCCGACTGGCACTGGGGAGGCTGCAGCGACAACATCGACTTCGGCCGCCTCTTCGGCCGAGAGTTCGTGGACTCAGGGGAGAAGGGGCGGGACCTGCGCTTCCTCATGAACCTTCACAACAACGAGGCAGGCCGCACGGTGAGCGCACTTGAGGGGCTTGGTACCCGAGGTGCAGTGGAGGGGATCTTGGGGTCCCTGCGCAGGGGCTAACCTCGGGCTTGGGAAGTAAGAGTCGGTGAAAAGGCAAGGGGCTAGGGTTGGGCCCCAAGAAAAGGCGTCCTGAGGGAGCAGAGCAGAAGGCTTGGGAGGAAGCCAGAGAACGGAAGAGATACTGGCTGCGGGCAAAAGGATGCGTGGGCTGAGGGCAGGTAGAGTAGAAGAGGTTAGAAGTAATACGATCCATAGAATGTGTTCCCTACAGCCCTACATTGTACAGATTGGCAAACTAAGGCCAAGAAACTGAGACTGATTCGCTGGCATGGAGCAGAGTTGGGCCTGGTCCCCAAATCTCTGCGCGACAGTGCGCTTCCCTTCGCCCTGGAGGCTAGGCCTGGGCCTTTGCTGAGGTCCCAGCGGCGTCCGGGAGAGGGCGGCATCTTGGGTGGTGGCTCTGGTTCTAACGGTGCTGGGAACACTCTCTCTTCCCGCTCTCCCCAGACCGTGTTCTCCGAGATGCGCCAGGAGTGCAAGTGCCACGGGATGTCCGGCTCGTGCACTGTGCGCACCTGCTGGATGCGGCTGCCCACCCTGCGCGCGGTGGGCGACGTGCTGCGCGACCGTTTCGACGGCGCTTCGCGCGTCCTCTACGGCAACCGCGGCAACAACCGCGCCGCGCGAGCTGAGCTGCTACGCCTCGAGCCAGAAGACCCTGCGCACAAGCCGCCCTCCCCTCACGACCTCGTCTATTTCGAGAAATCGCCTAACTTCTGCACGTACAGCGGACGCCTGGGCACGGCGGGCACGGCAGGGCGCGCCTGCAACAGCTCGTCGCCCGCGCTGGACGGCTGTGAGCTGCTCTGCTGTGGCAGGGGCCACCGCACGCGCACGCAGCGCGTTACCGAACGCTGCAACTGCACCTTCCACTGGTGCTGCCACGTCAGCTGCCGCAACTGCACGCACACGCGCGTATTGCATGAGTGTCTGTGAGGCGCTGCGCGGACTCGCCCCTGGGAGAGTTCTCCGCCAGCCTTCCCCCCAAAACAGACTCGCTGGCATCCTGTACGCGTCCATCCCATCCCTCCAGCCACACTCCCCTCAGTGCATACGTATCCCGAGTCTTCCACCTTCTCCTACCTGGGGATTCCTATAAACCACTTGCCTGGGGCGGTATGAACCCTCTCGCCACCATAATGGACTCGCCGACCTACCTCCCTCCCTCTCCGTGGGAGACCCTTTGTTGCACTGCCCCCCTGCATGGCCAGGAGGTGACAGAAGGATTCGTCCCCTCCCCCATCCAGGGTCAGCTCCTAACGGTGTTCCTCCGCTTTCTCCACCGCGCCAGCGACCTCTCTGCGTCTTTCCTTCTCCTTTATCCTCCGTTTTCTCCGGGTTCCCACATCCCCCTTCCCATTTTCCTGCCAAGGGTGCAGACCCTGAACTCACACCTGGGCATGAGGGCCTTTCTCCTCCCCATCTACAGCTGAAGAGGGAGGTTCCAGAGTGAAAGGGCAGCTGTGGTGATGTGGAAAATGAGGTTGGGGGGCCCAGCAGAAATGCCCCCATCCTCCCAGCCTCGGTAGTAGAGCCACTGAACAGCTGTGAGCCATGCCTCCCTGGGCCACCTCCTACCCCTTCCTGTCCTGCCTCCTCATCAGTGTGTAAATAATTTGCACTGAAACGTGGACACAAAGCCACGAGTTTGGTTGTTGTAGATAAAACTATTTATTGTGCTGGGTTCCAGCCTGGTTCACAGAGACCACCCTAACCCCAACCCAGTCCCTCTCCATTCTGCTCTCCTTTTACCCTCTACCTTTTTCTGGTCTCTCTTCTACTCTCCAGTCTGTCAAACATGCCTTTGCGTACTGGAATCAGTATTTCCTTCCACTGTAGCTATTAGTGGCCTCTCGCCCCCACCAATGTAGCATCTTCCTCTGCAGAATAAAATCTCTATTTTTATCAATGACTTAGTGGCTTTTCCTTGAATCCAGAACACACCATTGTTTGTGGTACCCGCTTCCCTCTCCTTTGACCACTTCCAGGCTTGGGGAGCTTACTTCTCAAAAAAATAGGTTACAATGCTAGGGGACTGGTTTCCTGGCCCGGAAAGAGGACCCTGAGATTCTGACCCTTGGTTGACCCTAATGAGGCCACTGGGGATCCAGGTCTCCTAAGAGAAGAGCCTGGTCAGGAGCCAAAAGACCCTGCAGGGTTCTTCCTATTCTAACACCAACTGACCACATGATACTGGACAAGTCCTTAACTGTGTCTCAGTTTCTTCACTTGCTGAACAGGAATTAAACAAACAAATTGAGCCTATCTTTCCTACTGGAAGAGTCGTTGTGAAAATAGCTACAATTACGTGTTAGCTGGTTCCTTCTTTGTTGAGCAGAGAAAGAGCTGTGACCACGTTCTGAAAAGTAGAAGGAGAAATCCAAGCAGAAGGGTACTGCTGCCCTCTATGTCGAGCAATTAGTCTCTGAAGCCTGTCTGTGCCAGCTGTGCTCAGGGCATTAGGCAGTAGGGAAGACACTCCCCTCCGCCCCCAGACATGAAACACCTTATGAGGCCCCCAGCTCCCAACCTTGGGCTCAGGAGGATCCAGATAACAGGTGATAGGTTCTAGTCCTGGACCTGAAACCTCAGAGATGACGGTGAAAGAGAAGAAAGGGGCAGGAGTGTTAGAATCCAAATACAGGCTAGACTTAAACCAATGTAACCAAAAGAAAACCCAAGTGTGATCCATAACCAAACCATTAAGTTAGCCATTCCCACCAACAGCCTGAATGAGGATTCCATTAATGTCTTAGTTATCTAGTGCTGCTATAACAGAAATACCACAAGTGGGTGGCTTTAGCAAACAGAAATTTATTTTCTCACAGTCTGGGAGACTAGAAGTCCGAATTCAGGGTGCTGGCTCTAGAGGAAGGCTTTTTTTTTTTTTTTTCTCTAGGGGAAGCACTGGAAGAAAATCCTTGTCTCTGAGCTTCTGCTTCTGGGAGATCTTCATGTGGCTTGGCATCTCTCTTGCCCCAATTTCTGCTTCTTAGTTTGCTTGTTTAATCTCTTTTATATCTCAAAAGAGATTGACTCAAAACACATCCTATAATAATCTTGCCTCATTAACATAACAAAGACAGCCCATTCCCAAATGGGATTACAACCATAGGTAAAGAGGTTAGGATTTACAACACGTATTTTGGGGGGACACAGTTCAATCCATAACATTCCCCCCTTTAGGTCCCAAAAAATTCATATCCTTGCCACATGTAAAACTCATTCACCCCATCACATCATCCCAAAAATCTTAAATCAACTCCAAGTCGAAAATCTCATCTTCTGAATCATCTAAATCAAATATGGGTGAGACTTTAGGTGTATTCCATCCTGGGACAAAATTCCTCTTTAGTCTGTGAACATGAGAAATCTAGACTAGTAGTTATCTGCTTCCAAAGTACAATGGGGGAATAGGCACAAGGTATACATTTGCATTACAAATAGGAGAAATTGGAGGGAAAGAAGGGATAATGGGCACTCAGTAAGTCCAAAACCCAGCAGAACAATTTACATTAGCTTTCAAGACTCGAAAATAATCCTCTGTTCTTAAGCACTATCTGTGCAATGGCCCCACCCTCCAGACTCTGGGTGTTGTCCACACCCTCTGGATTCTGGGTGGAGGCCCCTCAGCCCTGGGCTTCAACTCCACCTTCAAGGCCCACTGGGATGGCACTCTGTTCTCTCAGTTTTGGATGGCCCCATTCTCCTAGTCCATCTCAGTGGCGGCCCCACCGCCTTGGCCGCAGCAGGCCCCATTCTTCTACCCCTTGAGCATGGCAGCCCTGTCCCCTCAGCTTTGGGCAGCGGTCCCATCCCCCTGGCACACCTTAACAGTAGCCTCACACTCTGGAACTGAACTGGCAAAGATATGACTCTTTGAAAACCAGGAGGCTTCTGCCTCACGCTTTGAGAGCCAGGAGAACACGGCCCCACCCTTTGAAACTGCAAAGGCCCTGATTTCCATGCTCCTTCCAACAGTTTTGCTGATCTCCGAGCTGCTCCAGGGATGGTCCTTTTCTTTTCTCGGAGGACAACAGATGTAGCTCCTTTGGCCTGTTTCCTGCCTGTAGAATTCTAAGAGGCAGACAGCGTTCTTTCCGTTTGCTCTATCTCTGTCCCCTTTAGTCTCAGATGATGGATTTTCTGCTGTGGTAGTTGGTTAGATCCACCAGTCACAGGCTTAATCTCTTTAACAAAAGATTGTGTAGCCACAGCCTTGGTGAACATTCTAGGGCATGTGTCCTTAGTTTGTTCAACAGAATTTTCCAAACCTTTGAGCACTGTTTTCATTTTGCACAGTTCGTTTTTCAGTCCATCTCTTTCCTCTCACATTTTACTATAAGCAGCAAGGAGAAACCACATGGCCTCTTTAAGATCTTGCTTAGAAATCTCTTCAGCCATATATCCAACTTGATCACTGTCATGGATTGAATTATGTCCGCCAAAAAATGTGTGTATCAGTTTGGCTGGGCCATGATTCCTGGTATTGGGCGATTTTCCTGTATGTTGTAAATCCTGCCTCTATGATGTTAATGAGGGAGGATGGGTGGCAGTTGTGTCAGTAACGCAGGACTCAATCTACAAGATTGGATTGTGTCCTGAGGCAATCGCTTGAGATATAAAAGAGAGAAGTGGGCAGAGAGACAGGGGGACTTCATACCACCAAGAAAGCAGTGCCAGGAGCAGAGCGTGTCCTTTGGACCCTGGGTCCCTGTGCAGAGAAGCTCCTATTCCAGGGGAACATTGATGAGAAGGCCAACAGAAAGAAAAAGCCTTTCCCTGGAGCTGACGCCCTGAATTTGGACTTTTAGCCTACTTTACTGTGAAGAAATAAATTTCTCTGTTAAAGCCATCCACTTATGGTATTTCTGTTGTAGCAGCACTAGATGACTAAGACAATCACAAGGTCTACCTTCCACCAAACATTTGAGCATAATTCAGAAGAGCATAGTTCTTCGCCACTGCATAAAAGCATCACTCTTCTTCCATTGTCTAATCACATGTTCATCATTTTCTTTTAAAGCCTTACCAGAAGCACATTTAATGTCCACATTTCTAGCCACTTTATGTTGCTGACACCATATGTATTCTCTAAGAGGATAGAGACTTTCTCTATAGGTACGCTCACTTCCTTCTGAGCCCTCGTCAGAATTCCCTTTGATGTCCATAATTCTACCAACAGTCTCTTTAAGGCAATCTAGCTTTTACTATTGTTGTTGTTAGGTGCTGTCGAGTCGATTCCAACTCATTGCTGCCCTGCATACGACAGAACGAAAACACTGCCCGGTCCTGCGCCATCCTCACAATCGCTGCTGTGTTTGAGCCCATTATTACTATTAGGCACCTTAAAACTCTTCCAGCCTCTACCCATTATCCAATTTCAAAACCATTTCCACCTTGTATGCATTTGATAGAATAGCACCCTCATGTCTCAGTACCAAATTCTGTCTTAGTTACCTAGTGCTGCTATAACAGAATTACTGCAAGTGGGTGGCTTTAACAAACAGAAATTTATTTTCTCACAGTTTAGGAGGCTAGAAGTCTGAATTCAGGGTGCTGTCTCTAGGAGAAGGCTTTCTCTCTGCGTCAGCTCTGGAGGAATATCCTTGTCTCTTTGAGCTTCTGCTCCTGGGCAATCTTCATGTGGCCTGGCATCTCTCTTCCCCCACCTCTGTTTCTTAGTTTGCCTGTTTAATCTCTTTTATATCTCAAAAGAGACTGACTCAAAATACACCCTACACTAATCCTGCCTCATTAACATATCAAAGACAACCCATTCCCAAATGGGATTATAACCAGAGGCATAGAGGTTAGAATTTACAACGTATTTTGCGGGGGGCACAATTCAATCCATAACAATTACTAACAACATCAATACCTCTATGTGCACAGTGACCAGAGTTGGCAGGAGTCCTGATCCTGCCCACAGCCCTAAACCTATCTCTAACTCTAATCCTCTCTCAGTCCCTAGGTCTAACCTTAGCCTTAACCCTAACTTTAGAGAAACACTAACCCCTTCCCAAGCTCTCATGTCTGTCCCTAATCCAAACCCCTCCCCCGCCAGGGGAGGACCAGAAGGGCAGAGGGAGCTGTGAAGCACCTCACCACCCCCCACAAGGCAGCAACTGATCCCAGCTAACTTGAGAATTTCCCCCTCTCCCCAGGACTCTTTTGCTGTTGTCTCTGCCTCCTACCTCTCCTGGATGTATGAACTCTGATCCCTATTTGCCTTTGGGATATGTGTGTGGGTAGGGGACTGGAGCCAAGAGCTGCTCAGCCCTGCAATGACATCCCTTTCCCTTTCTATCCATCCACCAAACTAGCACCAGCTCAGCACTGGGGGGCAGCCTAAGGGGAGGGACAAAAGCCTTATTGATCCTGGGTAGAAGAAGCCACCTGAAAGGCCTTGGTTTCCAGTAAAGAACATCCTGCAGAGAATGCCCAGTATATAACCCAAAGAACTCTTAGATCCCCCAGCTCCCAAAGCCAGAAGTTAATGGGCTGTCAGAGGCAGGAGATGGGGCTTTGGTCCCTGCTGGACAATGCTCAGAGTTAGGAAGAAGCAGCAGGGTTGGGAGTGAAAGGGTTGGCAGATGTCTCCAATCATTCTCACCTAACACCTAACTCCAAGAATTAGTATTAGCTTTGAGTCCTGGACATTGCGGGGTTCTGTGCTGAGCTGACACATAGGAGTTGGAAGAAGAAGGAGGGAAAGGAATGAATTCAGCTCTACCTCTGAGTAGGCTTTCAACAATTCTCTTGCTTTCTCAGCTTCAGTTGCCTTGTCTATTAAACAGAGATGGTTATCTCTGGTTGTAGCTACTTAGTCTTACCCTTCAGAGAGATGAGTTTCACATGAGACAATGTATGTGAAAGCCTGGGACATTTGAACACTTCCTGACATCTCTTCTGTGTCTGGCACTGTGCCAAATGCTGAGGCTCCAGTGATGTACAGGCCATAGTGCCAGCTTGGAGGAGTTGGCAGTCTGGCCAGAGAAGCATGACAACAGATACTGTCAGTATAATGGGGGGAGTTTGACGAAGGCTCAGTAAAGTGTAAAGCCCTTTACACATGCATGAGGACTCCCACACTAACGTCCTCAACGTGGAGGCCCTTCTCTTCTAGGAGCTGGGACTTTGAAGGAAGAGGGGGTAGGGTAGGTGCAAAATGATGCTGGGCCCTCAACAGGACACACACTAATGAAAAAAGCAAGCAAGAGGGCTGTAGGATCTGCAAAGCACTACATTGTTGTTGTTGTTGTGTGCTGTGGAGTCGATCCCGACTCCTAGTGACCCTATAGGACAGAGTAGAACTGCCCCATAGGGTTTCCAAGGCAGCTGGTGGATTCCATCTGCAGACGTTTTGGTTAGCAGCCTGAGCTCTTAACCACCTAGCCACGAGGGCTCCAAGCACTATATAGGAGCTAATTATTTTGTTATTATGATCACCTGTGCTGTCCTCACGTGGGCTAGAGAGCATAAACCCTGAGCAGGAAAGCAGCTGTGCCCAAAGAGAGGACTCATGAAGGTCTCAGGTCCAGAGCAGGCTCAGGGTGGTCCTCCATAGGATGGTGTCATCAGGAATGTGCCTGATGCTCCAGCTCTGCCCTATCTGCTCAGGCTATCCTCCTGCTCACCTCTGATCCTCAGGTGCCAGGTGCCACAAACTCGGGGGGATCTGAGGCTGGCGGGGACCCCATACACATGGCTGGCCTCAGCAAGAGAGGGAGGGACTACTCCTGAAATATCCCAGGGGGAGCGGAAAAGCTGAGAGGACTGGGATGGCAGGCCGTGCACAATCCCCGGGGGGTCAGCAAGCCGGCACCGCACACACCCTGCCACACTCACCCTGGAAAAAGCCTGTCAGTGGGTCTGCAAATACCCCAGGATCTAGCCCCCCCACCCCCACCCCCAGGCCGGCTCAGGCCTCCTCTCCAGGCCAGAAAGAGAAAAATAACAAAATGAGGAGAAAATAAGCTGTTTGGCTGTGGTGTGAGCAGGAATATCCATGCAGAGCTGCCCACCACTCACCCTTACTCACTCTTTCCACACCCAGCCAGGGCGCCCAGCATGAGACAGACCACCCCCCTGCCCCCTCCCCCGTCTGGGCTAAAAGCAGACGCTGGTGAGCGAGCAGCAGGTTATAAATATGCCCAGGGAACTGCTGCCAACTCGCTCCCTTGTCATCCCTTGGGAGGGTGTGGGGTGGGGTGGCTCCTAGGGAGGAGCCAGGGCTGCCCTGCTCCCCTGGGGCCAGAGGAAGTGGGGCTTCCAAGAGGCTACTGCATTTTTTTACCCTTTTCAAGGGGAAGGACCCACCACTGCTCCATTTTCCCTGTACATTTGCTCATCTGCTCAGCAGTAGGGTCCACTCCTCTCTGGGCCAGGGCTGGAAGCTCATAATGAAAAAGCCCAAGGCTACTCTGTGTCACGCTGCAGCCCAGTGCCACTTCCCTGCCTCATACCCATTTACTCTCAGCAAAATTGAAGTTCATCCATTCATTCAGCAGGCATTTACTGCAGGCCTGCTGAGTGCCAGGCCTTGTGCACAGGCACACCTGCTCCTATGAGCATACACACAGACACCCACATGTGCACACTTAGAACTCTGCTCTCATGTGCTCGCATCAGCTCCAGGCCCCCTTAAGGGCTTCCTGGCTTTAACCTGGCAACCTCATTAGGAAAGTGAAGCTTCAGATTCCTTGTTCTGCCTCAGACTAGGTTATGTATGTATGGAGGGGGCTGAGAATAAACATTCCTCCTTACTCCCCTGAATAATGAGGGAGTCCTTCCTCCCATCCCTGGCCAATCATCCTCCCAATGTAGATGCCTTGAGGGGAAGAAAGAGTCGTCCTGTGGGATGCTGGTGGGCACCTGTTCAGGCTGCCAGAGCCTCCTGCCTCCCAGCCACTTGCCAAGTAGGTGCCAAACTGGGCAAAAGGGGGCAGTGCCACCCTGGGAAGCTTCAAGCTCTCCTCCCCAAAGGCTGGACCCCCTCCCTTCTTCCTTCTCCCTATTAATCCTCCTCGGAAGTAAAGGGGCCATTCCTGGAGGCCCCTCAGCCCTATTGTGGCCCCTCGCCCTCCTTGGCTGGCGTCTAATTAACTCCTCCTGCCCCTGGTTTTGTGTGCCCCCCTTACCCCACCTTGTCAGCCCCGCCCCTCCGCTCGGCCCGCTCCCCCCCACGGACATTCCAGCCCGGCCGGGCCGGTGTGCCAGGGCAACCAGGGCCGGACCGAGGCCTAATCCCCCTGCCGCCTGGCCTGGCTGGGGGAGCCCCACTCACCTCCCCGCTCTCTGGGGGCTGCCCGGCTCTGCTGTGGCGGAGACACACAATTGGGACAAAGGCGCAGCCCCCAGGGGGCTAACTCAGCCTTCACGCCCAGGTTGTGTGGCATTTGGGGAGTTTAATGAATTGTCCATCACGCCTTTCAGGGCCCGCCCGTCAGCCTGGATTAATCTTCGGAGCCCTGGTGGGGTAGGAGACACTAAGCCTGTATTTATTACTCTCCCATTGTCACTAATTGAGGTAATTATCTGTGACTCTGGCCCGGCCAACAATGCAGCATTCACTCCTGGGACCTCGATGGGCCTGGCTCCCACTCTTGGCAACAACCCTCCCTCCCTTCCTCTCCTAAACCCGCCAAGGGCTAAGTTGGGCCCTGGAGCACGTTGGGAAAGTGGACAATGTCCCAAGGGGACAATGCTTCACCCCCCCAACCAGTGTCTCCCACAGTTACCACTATGGAGTTGCGGCTAGACAGAGGTATGGTCCCCCCAAAGTAGGCAAGAAAAGAAGGCAGCCTCTGTCAGGGTACAGAAAAGAAGACAGGCTCTGGCTGGCAGAGCCTTCAGGTCACAAGGGCATGTTTCTGAGGTCTTTGGTCTTCTGAACTCCCCAAATCTTCATCCCTGGGCTGGTGGCACCAGGCTCTCACAAGACCCTTCTGTGGACCCATCTTCGTGTCCCTGTAGCCTGCAGGGCCCCAGGGTATGGGGAGACCCTACCTCATCCCAGGTCTACTCTGAGGAGGTCACTCTACCAGGGCAGGTAGAGTAGCTGTGGATATGATGGGGGAGGTTGGTCGAGAGAACAGGAGAGGGCTTGGCAGGGTGCTCAGGGAAAAGAAAGAGGAGCCATTCTGGGAAGAAGCATTCCCAGGGGTCACATTAATGTGGCCACACAGCGACCTCAGAGAGAAAGTTAGATTTGGAGGAGTGAGCAGTGCTGAAGAGTAGATTTCATGGGGAAACAGCTTCCCAGGGCCGGAGGACTGGTCTTGAGGAACAAGTGTGTGTGTGTGTGGGGCGGGGTGTATGGGTGTGGGTGTGGGTGTGGGTGTGTGTGGGGGGGGGTGTGGGTGTAGGTGTAAGAGAGAGAGAGATTTGGACAGAACTAGACTGCGGGCTCCTTGAGGGCAGGGAATGTGTCTTTTGGTCACTATTGTTTTTCCAAGAACCTAACATTGTACCTGGCATGCCGTAGGCACTCAATACATACTTGTCAAATGAGCAGATGGATAGATGAGGTGTTGGGGATCTGCTTGCTTTCCTCTTCCACAGTTGCATTTGGGCTCTTTATTCTCTCTAGGGACCTGCTGGAAGGAAATGTCTTGGCCATCCTGGAACAGATCTTGGATAGGCATTTCACCAGCTGGAAACGCTAAGGGCCCTGGCAGAGCTCAAAGCTACTGTTGGAACAGCGCCACCTTGTGGTGGCTCTTGAGAGAGCTCCTGGAGAAACCCCAGCAAAGAAGGCAGGATCATCCCTGGAGAGGGCAAGGGACAGTGTCACACTAGGCAGCAGCCACCCCTTTTCCAATATATGTGACAATCTTTCTGTGGCACAATTTTATCATTTGTTCTTTCCTTCCAGCAGCATTTGCTGAGAGCCTGCTCTGTGCCAAGTTTGTAGGGGATACAAAGCTAAATCAAAGGCACACCTTTGAGTAAGGAGCCCTGGTGGCACAATGGTTAAGTATTCGGCTGCTAAGCAAAAGGCTAGGGTTTGAATTCACCCAGCAGCTCCATGGGAGAACAAACCTGGCAACCTGTTCCCATAAAGATTACAGCCTAGAAAACCCTACGGGGCAGTTCTACTCTGTCACATGAAGTCTCTATGAGTTGAAATTGACTGACGGCTACTAACAAAAACCTTTGAGTAGCTTATGGTCTAGCAGGGGATTCCACAAAGTAACAAGACCAACAAGGGTCATAATCAAGCAGCAGCAGAAAAAAATGCTAGGGGTATTAAGGAGAAAACTAGGATATTTCCAACTCAAAAACGCTCTGTCTCTCATCTCTCCCTCAATTCCTCTTACTAAAGTGCAAACGTTTTATCCTTGCTTTCCGGAGACACTTCATGATTTGGCTCCCACACACCTTTCCAGAATTCCTTCCCTCTGCACCTATGCACTCCCCAGTGCCTCTGTGCTCTGTGAAAGCTGTGTGCTCTCCCATCTCTCTACCTTTGTCCACACCCTGGAATGAACCCCTTCCCCATATTGCCCTCCCTTCTTCAAATGTCCCTTCCTCCATGAAGACTCTTCTAATTTACCTTGGCAGTGGCCTTGCCTCTGCCTTTTTGAGCTCCTGAAGCACTTCTTGGTAGGGCTTTCATTAGAAGCACATATTCCCTGTCCCATTGGTGGTTATCTGTGTATGTTACTCACCCTCCCCACCCCCCCAAGCTTCCAGTTCTCTAAGGACACAAGCGCTGTGTTTAGTTCATTTTGGCATCTTTTAAAGCACTGGGCTGGGCACATCATATGCCCTCATTAAATGATAAATAGATGGATGAATGGATGGGTGAATGGATGGATGGATGGATGGTCAATGGATGAATAGTTGGATGGATGAATGATTGGATAGATAGTGATGGATGAATAGATACGTATCTGATGGATGGTTGGATGGATATATGTGGATGGATGGATGGATGAATGGATGGATAAATGAATGAAAGTATGGGTGGAAGGACAGGTAGATGGACGAATGAAGCATCTCTTCTCTAAAAGGACTCACAAAAGGCTATGTAGTATCAGGGGCTTCAGGGGTGGGAGGGAGCTCACCCCATGCCAGGACAGGCAGAGAAGGGAATAGCATCTATGCTGAGCCTTCCTTCATTAACATATAAACCCTCAGCAACTTGTATTCCAAAGACCTGGGTATATTCCCAGTTCCCAGAAGGCACAGTCTGGGAGCTGTTCCTTTCCTCTTGTTTCCCTGGCCCTTTAGGAATGCCTCCATTAACATGTATTACGCTGTACTGCCTGCATTGTAATGACTCTGTGGGTTTTCTCTTCCATGTCCTTTCGCCTATCACATACATACGCTGAACTGTGAGTTTCCTGAAGGTAGGAAGCATCCCCAAGTCCCTGGGGTATGGCATACATGTTTAATTGTTGAGCAAACAAATGAATAATAGAGTAGATGCTGACTCTCTTCCCCATAGACACACTTTGCACACTCCCTACATACTCATGTTCTGCTATCTCTCCTGGTCCTCTCCTCCTCACACACATACACACTCAGACTCCTGACCCAGAACCTCTCTGAAGTCCCAGAGTCTATGGCCTGTTTCCTGGTTTCCTTTACCCATTTGTGGCTGATCTAGGGAAGTCTCAGGGCTCTCCTGACTGTCTGAAAGAGGGAGAAGGCTCCCGGCTCCTCTAAAGTCAGAATAACTTGGTCCCATGTGGGGCAGAAAGGGGCTTCCTTGGGAACAACCTAACTCTTGGGAGGGTAGTAGGGTCCTGGGCTAACCTGAGGACTTCTGCTCCAAACTGACCACACCCTCCCAGGTCTGCTGGCCCTACTCCTGACCTGTGAGGCTGTCCTAAGGTGGGGGTGGTTGTGGCCTCCATCTCAAGGCTGGCTGGCTGGCAGACTAAGCCAGATTTAGAAGTCATTTTCGCAGCAGGGAGCCTCCAACCTCCCACCCACAGCGCCCTGCAGGGCCAGTCTGAGATATGGCTCACCAGGACCTGGCCCCCAGACCTGTAGTTGCTCCTCCCCTTCTTCTTTCTCTCCCTTTCTCCCCAGAATTTTTGGCAGCTGGTGCTGACTCCATCTGTAGGCAAAGATGGAGGACGTTCCGGAGGGGTGGGGGTGGGGGGGTGAGGAGTATGTTGCACTGACGCTTTAACCACTTTTATGCTTCCAGTACAACATTCACCCATTCCAGGGGCTGTTTGTCCCAACCCCAGAGCTCCCCTCTCCTCTCTACCTGCCCTCTGCTGTGTATTCCTTCTCCTTCCCTTCCTCCACCCCTCTTCCCTATCCTTCTGCTGCACACCCCCAACACTAATGAAATAGCCCTAGAGAGAACTAATAATTATAGCTAATACGTATATCACTTACTATGGGCCAGGCACAGTTCTAAGCGTTTTACATATTGACTAATCTTCCCAACAACCCTATAAGAAAAGCACTATTAATAACCCCATTTCATAACAGAAGACACTGAGGCACAGAGTGGTTAAGTAATTTCCCAAGGTCACAGAGCCAGTATAAGGTAGAGCCAAGATTTGAACTCAGGCTGTCAGACCCGAGCTCTATGTTCTAAACACAACACCAGCCCAGCTCTCTGCTAATGATAGCAGTGTGGGCGAGCTCTTAGAAACTGGCCTCTGTGTGTTCATCCTCAAAGGGGCTCAGCCAGCATGGTAGAGCTCCCACCCACAGGGCCAGCCCCTCCACTGTCACCTCTTCTACCAGCCCCAGAGTCCTGGAGTTCCTGGGTTATAGCAAAATCCAGGCAGATGCTCTGACCTCTGCGCAGGCCTTCCTCAATCTTCCTCCTAGCTTGAAGTCCATCCTCTTCTCAGGTCCAGAGGTCTAAGGCACAAACTCCTCAGCTGAACCAGGCCCACCCCAATCCGGCCTCAGTTGCCACTCCCACCTTATCTTCAACAACTCCCCTGAATGTACCCTAAACTTCAGTCAAACCAGACCATTTGGTAATTCCCTAAACATACTCTGTTTCCCCACATCCATGCCTTTGCTTTTACTCTTTCCTCCACCTAGAATGCCCTTTCCCCAAATACTATCTCAGATGCCATCTCCTCCATGAGCCTTCCCTGGTCTCATCAAATCCATACAATCTCCCCTCTTTTGACCCCTTAGAGCACTGAACACTCACTGCTCAATACTATCATTATTTGTGTGTTTTCCTCTTCACCCCTTTCTTGGATCCTAAACGGCCTGGGGCCATTGTCAGAGGGGCCTTACTCACCTCCGTCCTGGAGCCCAGCCTAGTGCCTTGTTCCTAGTAGGTGCTCAGTAAATGCTCAGGAGTCAGAATTGGGTCTGTAGGTGGAAGGGAGACAGACCTGGGGAACATATGGTCTCTGTCCAAGGTGACCTCCACTTCGTTTACCTCCTCTAGTAAGAGCTAATTAGAAATCTAGTAGTCTGGGTTCCTGGCACGTTCTGGGATGGACCTTCCTGGTGGCTTTGATCAGTGCTCTCCCCTCTGGTTCAGAACCCAAAAGAGGAACATAGCCCCCCCCTCCCCCAACTGAACCAAGGCCAACCAGCCCCAGGTTCAGGTTGGGTCTGGTGGCCTCCTAGGTGGCCCTGCCCCACCCCTCCTGTCCAGAACCTCTCCCAGTTCAGGTGGGGAGCGACGTCGAGATAACTGGAGACTAAACCGTAAGTGGTTTGGGGGCGGGCCTGGGGACCTGAACACTGAGTCGGAGTTGGCAGGACCTGGTGGGGTTGGGGGCAGAGGCGGGGCCGGGGGGCTGGCCAGCACCCGGAGACTGAGTCTGGGCGAAGCCCCTGCGCCAGCCCAGCGAGCCGCCGGCTAAATTTACCCGGGCTGACTCAGCCCTTGCCCGGAATGGGGGGCGGGGGGAATGCGCCAGGGCCGTGAGAAGAGCCGGTGAAGGTGGGGGGAGCAAGAAAGGGAGAGTCCAAGCTGGGGAACACAGAGGTGGATAGGGAGTTTCCATCAAAGAAAGGAGTCCTCCTCCCCCACCTTGCAGGAAAGAGCGAGGTGCACTGGGGGTGGGGCACTATAGGGAAAGGGTCGGTGTAAGGAAGAAGGTGCCAAGTCTGGAGCAAAGGGAAGCTTAGATTTATTGAGCGCCTACTGTGTGCCGGGCACTGTGCTAGGTGCTTTACATATATTATCTTATTAAATCCTCACAACAACCCTGCGAGGTAGGTGTTTATAAACCCTCATTTGACAGATGAGGAAACTGAGGCCCATGGAGGTGAAGTGATTTGGCCAAGTTCACATGGCTAGTAAATGGCTGAAACAGAGAAGGTGTTCAGGATTGGCGAGAAAAGGGACTTCGGTGTCTGGGTCCCAAACCTCTTGGCGTGGATGAGAACAGGAGGGGCTCGGCGCGCTCTCAAAGGCCTGCTCCCGGCCGCGCACGGCTGGAGGCGGCAAGGCACGGGATAGGCGCGCGGTAACCAGGTAGCTATCAACTGCTTAACTGGCAGTGCCGGGTAGTCGGGGGGACTCGAGGACTAGCAACTGGGGAAATTCGCGACCTGCGCGCGCCCCGCAGTGGCTATGGAGAGTATCACACCCCATACCGTCAGGCTCCTTGGGATCAGCCTCCCTCTTTCTTGCCTTGAGGATTTCTCTAAGAGGCAGAAATTAGGGAAAATCTCGGGGTTCTTTCAGGTGGGTCATACCACCTGGGAAGTCGTGGTAGCGTCCCAGAGCAGCAATAAGGAACACTGGGAGGAGGAAAAGGCGAAGGCCTAGAGAGGTCCCAAGCTGATTCACTGGCTGCCTTCCTTCCCCAGTTCAGACCATGGCAGGCCAGGAACAGTCGCAGGACCATCGACCAGCCCTGCCGTGGGGAACCCTTACCTAATGCCAGAAGACTAGGATAGGAGCCCTTTGCCTACCTCCTCAGCTCTCCTTACAAACCCAGGACAGTCTCCTTAATTAAGGGAGATAGCAGGTGACATGGAGGCCACCCAGGGACCCTTAGACTCTGTTCTCAACTCTCTTCCTTGGCTTGTGGAGGGGAGTATGAGATAGAGAGAGGCCTCCCAAAAGATTCCAAAATGTCATCGATAGAAGGATGGACCTTAAAACTCCCTCATTTTACATACCAGGTGGGGAAGTGACTGGCCTAAGGTCACCTAGCAAGTCAGCGGCAGAGTTGGGATTGAAACCAAAGGCGTGATACAGTGATGCCTCTTTCTGCTATGCTGGCTGCTTCTAAACCCCTTCCTCTTCTACCAATAGCCCCTCTGTCACCGGGTCACCTAGGGCTGTGAGGCCTCATTCCCAAACCTCTGCATCACTTTCTCCCTCCTGCCCACAGGCCCTGCCCATCTGTGACTGCCACCATCCCTTCTCCCGTAACTGATCCTGGCTAGGCCTCTATGCTCAGCTCCACAACAGTGCACCAGCCCCTGCTGAAGACTCATGACCTTCTCACTCATGTGCCTCAGATGTGGCAGGATTAAAGTCTACTGCTCACCCTCACCTCTCCTGAAAAATAAATAAATGAATAGGCAGATGACCCCTGTTCTTTCATTTGGGCAGCTTCTACTTCAGGTATGGGAATGGGTAAGGGGTAGGGGTACAAGGACAAGAGAAGCAAAAGGAAGATGTGGGAAAGAAGAGAATGGTGGGCCCAAGGATGGGTTGAGGGGCACAACTATAAGAAGGGGTTGCTCACTGTCGCTCCCTATTTCCTTGTGGGGTCCTCTTAGTGTCGCCCACCCGGAAGAGGGCCTCCTCGGTTCGGCTGATGACACCGAGAATCTCCCGGATACTGTCGTTTAGCTCTACTCTCTTCCCTCCCTCTCCGGGCCCCGTGGGGCCCCCACCCCCAGGCAGGGTCCGCTCACTCCGCGAGGAGGTGCCCGAGGCTTCTGTGTCGCTTCCGTCAGAGGAGCCGCTATGGACGCTTAGTTCCTCAGCTTCGTCCGAGTCCGAGTCCGGGGCAGTGTGGCGGCGGATGCGGGACACGGCTTCCCGCAGGGCCCCAGCGTAGGGCCCCGGGGTCCGCGCCCAACTGCGACCCACGCGCCGCAGGACAGCTGTCACTTCCTCCGAGCCCTCCGCGCTGCCCACGCCTCCCGAGGCCGCTGGGCCTAAGGCCTCCTGCTCTGGGCTACATGGTTGCGTGTGGGCGTCTCGCAGGTTCACTTCGCTGACAGGAAGCCCCAAGATGCGGGAGGCGCGATCCTGCAGTGAGGAGTCCTCCAGCTCCCCGCCCTCAGCTTCGCTCCCGCGCCCCGTGCTGGGATGGTGTGAAAGGCCACTGCTCAAGAGCAGCTTTTGGCAAGGGGAAGGGAAGGCCGCAGGCCCCTCGCCCTCCTCCTTGCCGCACTTCGGTCGACTGGGGGCATCCATCCCAACGCGCGGCACCCCGCCGGGCAAAAGCTGCACGTGCTGGTTTCGGGGAGTCGGAACATACTGGGACCTGATCACCACGCACGTGGCGTCAATGACAAAGACTCCTTCTCCGCCAGTGGGGCGGCGGGAACTGCGGGGCAGGGTGTGGGCACGGCGGGTCACCTTCCATCCCTTCAGGGTCTCGGGAGCTGCCCCCTCTCTGTGACCCAGGTACTCCTTCCATCCCGTGCCTCCTGGAGCCCAGGGTCTGGGGAGGGTTTGGCTATGCCGGGGCTGCTGCTTTTTAGGGGTAGGAATCCAGCGTTTGAGGAGCCAGCTCTGTTCCACATTTTCTTTCCCTTCCCTGGTGCCTTTGAGGTGGGGCCTGGACCTGGGGGCGGGACGCAGGGGACTGGGAGTCGCAGTTGCAGGCCCCACAGGAGCTGTCTTGCTGCCCGGGCTCCCTGGAGCATTGACTGGGGAATGGCCGTCGCTAACGTTGCTCAGGCCATCAACAGCGAGCCCCAGGCTTCTCTCCGCCGCCCCCTTGCTGAATTCCGGCCTGGCTCTAGTCATTCCACAGCCTGGGGAGCCCCCCAAGAGACCCCGCCCTTGTCGGAGACCCCAAGCCCCGAGAACGTCCCGGTATATACGAGGGTCCAGCCTCTTCTTTGTGCGCCCTGCCTCTGTCCTGACCGGGGTCGGAGCTGGGGCCGGGGCTGGGGAGGCGGGCGCCTGGGCGAGCTCGGGGCCTCGCTTAGTCCCCAGCGTCCTGTGGGGGCCATCGTAAGAAGGTGGAGCCACGTAGGGTGGTGGCCGGTCCCAGCGGCGTCGCGGGGCGGTCCCGGCAGCGCCTCGCAGCAGCAAATGAGCCTCGTAGCTGGGAGGCCCGGGCCGCCGACCTCCCCAGGGCCCCGGCCACACCGCCCCTGGTATACTCTGAGGCTGCGCGGATGGACGGGGCGCTCGCCCCAACTTCCCGAAGCGCTCCGGAAGCAGGGGAGCTGGGAACCCCGCAGGCTGGGCCACCCGAGGGGCGTTCCGTGGCTCTAGGCGGGGCCGACCCAGGGGGCTCCTTCGGGCCCCAACAGCCTTGCGCCTCTTTCTCTCTGTCTCCTTGACCTCCCGCTCCTGCGACGCCGCTTTCCTTTTCTCTTGCTCCCGGGCTCGGGCCTCGGCTGGGGGCCCCGCCCGCCAGTTGGTCGCCTCCTGCAGCACCCTGGAGGCCCAGGGCCGGCGGGGCGGCGGCTCAGGGGATCCTGGGCGCGGCCCACACCTGGGACAATGAGCAGGAACCCAGGTGAGCAGTTTGTAGGGGAAGGGAGCCGAGGTCCGGAGAGCTGGGAGCATTAGAGGCCACTTGGGGCCGCCGTGTGGAGGGGTGTGTGTGAGTGTGCGCGCGTGTGCACGTGCGTATATTTTAGGGCTGAAGTCGAAGCGCGACTCCTCACCATCTCTCCATGCACACTTTACCAGCGTCTGCCCCATCTCACCTCCTGCCCTTTCTCACGCCCACTCCTGTCCCCCCAAAACAACACGGAATGAGTCAGGTCACAGCCCTCGGAACGGGGTGGGGGAAGGAGGCGTGGGAAAGACAAGGGGAGCCCAGCAGCGCTCGCTGGTGCCTGCGGGGAGGTCTGGACCCCACACCTCCCCCACCACTCCACTCTCTTCCCCTGGCCCCTCCTTCACTCACGTGCGGCTCTGGGTCCAGCGGGCCCAGTGGCTGGTCTGGGAATCCATGAGCTGTCCAGAAGGGGCACGGCGACTATAATGACAGGAAACAGTCTTCACTTCGATCACCAGCAGCTTGGACTTCTGCACCCAGAGACAGCTACCAGACTCCTCATCCTGGAGCTCCCGGGGGCTATCGGGCCCCTCGGAGAATAACGTGCCATCCAGCATCCTGCCCCACCC
>NW_004444145.1:604346-609361 GCF_000243295.1 Trichechus manatus latirostris
CCGCCCCAAGAGCCCCCTCCCAGCCAGGGAGCCGGCGCCCACTGCAAAGCGGCGGGCCCAGGGACTAGGGACTATATATACCCAGGCACACGTGTGTGCCTGTCTGTCTGTGTGCGCGCGCATGTGACACGGCGCAGACGGCTCTGCGCTGCTACCTCCCCCATGTGCACGGCCGCCCCCTGGGGCCCAGGATTGGACGCCCCTTCCCACTGCTCTTGTCCTCCAAGCCTGATGGGACCAGCACGAGTGGGCGGGGGACTTCTGATTCTTGCCAAGCTGACAGTGCCCCCTCCCCCACTCCCATTTCTTCAACCTTCCAGCCGTTTTAACTCTTCATTCTCCTGCTTGTCAGGTTGCCTGACCACCAGGGTTCGGCCTTTACTTCCAGCCTGGACTCCAGTTTCCCTGACAGAGTGGTGGTGGGAATGGAACTCAAGGTCTCTGCCTGCCACTCTGCTGGTTTCCATGGGTTTGGGGTACAGGAGGGCTGGCCCAGGGCTGGGGGGCTATTTTTAGCAGCAGTGGCCTTCGGGTGCAGAGATGAGTAACTAGCTTCTAGGCATGGAGGGAGGAGGCGGTGGCTTTCATGCAGCTTTTGTGCGACTCTGGGGGAGAGCTGGTTCCCCCAAGCTAGAAGAGGGCGACCCCTATGTCCTTAATGTCTCACCTCGGTGCTGAAACACAGAGCTGCTGGTATAGCGGGGCACAGGAGTCTGGCTTGGCCACTAAAACAGCCCCACCACTCTCATTCTAGATGTTTATCCTTGGTCACCCATGGAGCCTTCCCCCAGTAGCAGGTTCTCTCCCCAGACCAGAAGCCAGAATGTCAGGGTCACCCTGTTCTGTGCCCACTCAGCTCTGCCCAGCCTTGAGGACAGAAGAGTGCTGGGCACTTGCACCCTTTCAGATGGGATGGAGGAGGAATGGTGTGCTCCCTTGGCACAACCAATCCCTTAGCAACTGAAATGATAAAAGCAACCTGTTTCCCAGTATAGAGCTCCCCCTCCCCACCACCACCACAATGCCTAGCTCACTCAGCCCCCACCTGAAGTGATACTCAGAATGCTCACCTCTTAGGCTCATTCTGTCCTGGGGGGTTGTTGCTTACATTCATCCACATGATCCCTCCCCCCAAGCCTATACCAGGTGTCCCCTGATTCACCATGACAATGTTAGTGGCAGCACAGCCCACGCCAACCCTTATATGCAGAGACTTAGCAACCATGCCTGGCAACCATGGCAGCAGCTCCAGTGGAGGGGAGGGAGGGAGGTGGGGGAAAGAATGTGTATGGCAATGGCTCCTGAGGAAGAAGGGATAATTTGTCTTTCCTGAGAGGAATAGGTAATAGAAGGCTATGAGGCTCCCAAATTTTGTCCCTTGTCTTTCCCTCTGCTCCATCCTGACTCTGAGACTGGCTGGCTGGGTTTTTTGGGGGAATGGGAAGAGCAAGAGATCCCAATTTGTTTTCCACTAAAGTATCTGCAGTCCTTTGGATACAGACCCTTCCTTTTAAGGGGATGGGGCCAGAAGGGTTGTTGTGGGGCAGAGACTTAGTGGGAACCAAGGTCTCCTGCTCCTTAACATGGGCCTTTAGAGAGAACCCAAACACCCCTATCCCATCCATTTTATCCCCCCTGAATCCATGTACCTACCAGCTGCGGATGACTCTTGGCTTGAAGGCGCTTCCTTCCACCCCAGGTCCCACCAAGATTCCTAAGGCTTTTTAAAGTCCTTGCCTCCTCCCTAGATGAACCCTCCTTCGTGATGGAATGTGACATACAGACATCTGTCCTTTCCACCATGCACCCACCCACACACAAACATACCCCAATTCTAATTACTTGGAAGCCTCCCTCCCCCAAGTTTGGGAATGTGCTGTGAGGCGTGTACAGAGGTGAATGCAGAAGCAGAGGACTTCTTCATACCCGTGATGCAGCACTGAAAGTTGAGCTCTGACAAGTGCCTTGATGCTCTCCCCTGTGTTCCATCAGGTAGCTAGGTTTGGGGAAACCAGCATGGTAGGGCTGAGGGTTCATCAGAGGGCTCAGTTAGGCATAGTGAGGGTAGGGGCAAGAAGTTACTCTGAAAATGCTTCTGGTCTTAGATGGGAAATTGTATCATACCTGCACAGCAGAGGTTAGATGATACCCAGAATTTGGCTCATACCCAATTAGCATTCCTTATAGTGTTTAGTGCTGCCTGCTGTACTGGTCCACAGTTTCAGCACAGGGAAAGGGTCTGATGGGGTGACCATAGTCCTGTTGCTCCCCTTCCTCCATTCTCCAGCTCATTCTCACCTTGGAAGAAAGGCGAAGGATTTGCAGGTTCAAAGGTAGTAATGGCTCAGCAGAATTCAAACACAGCCCATCTTCCCTCACTAGGAAAAGTTGATGGTGGTGGCAGGTCTCTCTGCCTAAAGGAGACCCCTTTCTTTCTACTCTGTGGTGACCTAACATTGTCATGGGCTTTTCCTTGGGTCCCAGCTATGGTCCAGGCAAAGAGGAAAGTGAGATAATAAGGGGGGCTGCAGGGAATAGAGCAAGGAATAGTTAATAAAGAAGAACTAGAGAGGCAGGAAGTCTAGTGTAGTGGTGAACAGCATGAACTCTGGAGCCAGACTGTTAGGAATCAAATCGTAGCTTTACTTTTTACTAGCTGTGTGACTTTGGGCAAGTTACTTAAACTTTCTGTGCCTCAGTTTTTTTTAAATCTATAAATAGTACCTACTATTGTTCTGAGGACTAAAATTATGTAAAGCTAAGCCCTGAGAATGTTGCCTGGCACACAGTTTTATATATATATCTACACACACACACACACACACACACACATATACGTATGTGTTATTATTGTTATTAATGATGAGCTGAAGAAGCCATATGAAGGAGGAAGATTGGAGCAGTAGTGCCTATCAACTGCAAAAATCAAACATTGCAATACCATGAAAAGGTTCCTGTCATTTTAATTAGGTTTGCCATGAAAAGAAATAACTTCGGCTCACGACTTCATCCTCCACTTAACCCCCATCTACCTTCACATAAAAGCAGCACAGGAACCCAACGGCCCTCCTCCCCACGATCCTCTCCACTCCCACTATGGGAATAAATGTCACTAACTGGACTCAGCCTGCCCCATACAGCATGAAACGGAGTAAGTAAAAACATCTTTATGAAGACTGTTGCTGTGCTATTATCTTAGGGTGAAGTAAGGGGCAGGGATAGAAGCAAAGGCAGGGTGAGGTCTAGGGATCTCTTAGAGATCAGAATCTGCCTGAGGGAAGGCACAGAGCCCATGGCTGACCCAGAAAGGGAGGTATATCTAAGAGGGCAGGGGCTGAGATGGGCTGGTCTACAATTTTCTCGAGTGTATGTGTGAGGGTAAGGGCTGCTAAAAATCTATTCTCCTTCCTCCTCCAACTCCCTTGGCCCCAAGGTAAAAGGGTAGGGGGCTCCTGAGCAAGGAACAGAGTCACAGTTCTCCCAAGGTTTCATCTGTGATCTCCAGAGCTGCTGGCAGGCAGTGAGTGGGGCATATCCCCTAGTGCTGCCTGATCCCTTCCCCCAGCTCAGGGCTTCTTCTCTCCACCTGTGAGCACCAGGGCCTGCAGGATGTCAGACAGAGATACAATTCCCTTGACCACATCAGTCTCATCCACCACCACAAGTCGGTGAACCTGGCACAGAGCAACAAGGAAGAAAGGGGGTGTTTAGTGCCAGCTCCATTAGGGTGGGCCCCTCACCCCCTACCCAGCTTGCCAAATCCTACTCTGAAGGCTTAGGTCTCTTGTCACCTGCTCCCCCCATCCCGCTCCTTTATGGTCTCTGCCCTCCCTACCTCTGCTTCCACCAGCCTATTGATGATGGTCTCCAGAGTCTCATGTAGGTAGCACTTGAGGACACCTTCAAAGTAGTGTGATCGATGTTGCAGGGCTTTGGTCACAGACACATCTAGGTTGTTATAGGTCTTTTCTGCTGCCAGATTCTGGGGAGAGAGGAAGGAGCTTATGGGGAAGGCAGCCAATCCCCAAACCTCAGACCACCCAATCTTACCAGAGGGACTTAGGGCAGCTGTCAGTTATGCCCCCAAGTCACTCCAGTTTATCAACTGCTTTTCAAACAGGATTTGAAAGCTTCTCCCTTCTCCCTCCGTACATTCAGTACCCCATCTCCTCCCCCTCCCCTTTTCCCTACCTCCCAGCCCCTCCATAATCACTCACGATAACATCAAACTTGGAGTAGATGTCCACCACACGCCCTAGGGGGACAGAGGCAGCTCAGTAAGGAGGATCTGGCATCCAAGGCTCCCCCGCCTATAAAATCACTCTCCTGGCTGAGGTGAGCAGGGAGCAGATTTCCCCTGAGCCACCCTGACTTCCCAGGAGCCCTCCCTCCTTCTGCCCAATTTCTCACCCTTCTCATCCACCACTGGCAGGGCAGAAACTCGGTGCTGTACAAAGATGCCCAGAGCCACATAGATGGGGGTGGTAGTACGGACCATG
Source organism: Trichechus manatus latirostris (assembly GCF_000243295.1). Classification (NCBI taxonomy): domain Eukaryota; kingdom Metazoa; phylum Chordata; class Mammalia; order Sirenia; family Trichechidae; genus Trichechus; species Trichechus manatus. Next base: position 608,846 of record NW_004444145.1, read on the forward strand.
GCAATGTTGGCATAGGTGCCAATCTGAAGCTCTTCCAGAGACTTAGACATGAACTCTGGCTTGGGGAACTCAGTGATCTGAGGAAAGAACCATCAGCTTGATGTTTAAGGCCACCAAACCACCCTCAGAGACCCTTCTACCCCAGTATGTAAGAAGTAAAAACGGGGCTGAGAAGCACTTACAAACAATTTGAGAAACTTGAGGATTCGCTTATGGGTGAGGATGTACAAGGTGTTGCCTGATTCTGGGTCAATAACCGGCAGCCTGTGGATCTTGTTTCGAATTAATGAAGAGACAGCATCAAACAAGCTGCGGAAGGTGGGAGATCATGGTCAGCTCCATGTACTCCATAGTACTGGGGCTGAGGGTGGTTAATGTCTCCTTAGAGTACGTTTATAAACAGGGAAAACTGGTGTTTAGGGTGTAGAGGCAGTATTTAGACCAGATCTAAGGAGTGTGTGAGAGAGAGAGAGCATGAGTGTGAGTGTGTGTGTGTGTGTGTGTGTGTGTGTGTGT
>NW_004444145.1:609464-615621 GCF_000243295.1 Trichechus manatus latirostris
TGTGTGTGTGTGTGTGTGTGTGTGTGTGTACCTTTTCTCTCTTTAGCCCCTTTCCCTGGATTTTTGGGTGTCTAGGGCTTTAGCTGTGCTGATGGCATGGCTGTTCACCTTCTGGACAAATGGGTAGCTGGAACTTACCTGGCATTAGGAGAAATGCAGACAAGTGGTTTAAAGGAGTCCTGTAGGTACACCTCTGAGGGGAAAAAAACAAGATTTTCACACACAAAATACCACCATGGAAAACCGTTTCCCATGCACCCTCCATCCCTCCATCCTTTTACAACCTCTAATCCTCTACATACCTCTCCAAGTTTCTATCTTGTGTTCTTCTAGCTCATAGATCTGCACCTAGAAGCAGAAGCAACAGAATTTGAGGCCTCATCTCCCTGCTGCATTAACTTCTTGTGGCTTGCTTGGAGGAAAGGAAATGAGAATGAGGGACTTTGGGCAGGGAAAGTGGTTTTGGTCACTGGGTTAGGGTTCCTTACCAAGGCTGATTTATAGTAGCGGTGCAGGATATTGATGAAATCAGTGATGGTCAGCATGCCTAGAGGCCAAGACAAGAGCCCTCAACACTGCCCAAAGCTTCTCTCCCTGCCCAGCACAAGATGCCAAGAATATTGTATTCCAGAAACTTTTTCTTACCCACAAAACTTTGCTTCTTACTGTCCCACAAAGGGGCAGCTCGTACACCATTAGTCACCAAGGCAAAGAAAGCTTTCTTCACCTGTAGCCAAAATAATAATAATCACAAACGGAAATTCACAGAGGGCAGGACTTTAAAAGAATAGGGGTTGGGTATGTTGGGGAAAATATGAGACTAACCCCATAAAAGGATAAGAATATTACTCATGGGATGAGACAGGATAAGCGGTATTATACCAGAGAGTCCAAAGAAGGGGTAAGGGAAAAGAGGAGTTCACCCACCTGCAGGGAAGTATCAAATACAACCAATTTGGAGCTTGTGGGAATCAGGTCATAGCAGCGATGAGACTTCATGAAGGAAGTATACACGCTATTGTTGGATTCTGGGGTTTCTGCATAGGGTGGGATAGTTAGTAGCTTCCTTCCATGAAACAACTCCCAATCAAAAGAGGCAGAAAACAAAACAGTATTGTAATTTATAAAATATTTAGAGCATGGTTTTTTTAAATAAGTTCCCCTATTGTATTTGTTCTTCCTGTTCCCACAAAACCAGGATAAATCCCTTAGAAACCATTTCATCCAACTTCTGCCTCCAGGTAGGACAATATCTATTGGCTCCTTAGGCAAATGATGGCTGACTAAAACAGAAAGTCTATAATATTTCTCATTAGCCTGTCTTAGTCTAAAAGCTTTTCCTCATCTTAAACCAGTTTCTCCTTTCATATATTTAGCCCATTTTCACTTGTTCTCTATTCTCAATAAAGATGAAAAACTAACTAAGCTTCTTAAAATTCTTCTAAGATCTGCAGATGTTAAAGCCATGGTCCAAGCTGGGCTGTTTCTGATCAACACTAAGTTGGAGCCACGTGCTCAATCAACCTGGCCCCAAACACCCTAAAAGTCCATTCTGGGACCACCCTGTGAATCAGAACTCATTCCACCTACTCTAGACAAATGAGAGATCTGGCTGATGTTTTATCTTTTGCGGTGTGATGGATCGCATTTATACAGCCTTTCTTGCCATGGTCTTGTAATTCCCAACAAGTGACTGGGTGGGATTATGCAAATAAGGTGCTTGTGGCCCACCAAGAGGATTCAACAGCTTGCTAATAATGCAAATAAGGTGTATGGTACCCTCGTGGGGGTGGGACCATACAAATGAGGTGTATGGAACCCTAACGAGGGGACTGGTCAGTTCTGCCATTCTGCTAGGCTTAACGGGAGACACGGAGAGAGAGAGAGAGAGGAGCTATAACACAGAAGAGTGTGAGAGATGGCCACGTAGCAGTAGCAAGAGTGACAGTGGCCTAAGATGGCAGGAACCAAGAGACCAGCGCAAGACAGCTGCAGTGGGGCTTGCCGACTCACAGAGCTAGGAGCTTTGTAACACTTGCCGGAGCAGGGCAGATGCAAGGCCTGCCTGCAGGCATGGCTGAGAAGCTGTCCTGATCAAAGAACTGTATCATGAGTTGTTTCTGGTCCCAAGTTGTACCCTGTTACTTCCTTAATGAATCTCCTATCTGTAACTATGGTCTGTGAGTTCTGGGTGGCCATTGCAATGAATTATTGAACCCAGGAGAGAAGCAGACAGTGCTGTGGTAGGGATGGCTGGTGTCAGAACTGGTAAAAAGGTTGGAGGGTGGAGGTATGTCTGTATGACTGACCTCTGCCTCACAGGAATCAGCTTTGGGCTGTTGATGCTAGTAATGATTCTGTCTCCTTTCCCTTGTGAAGTTAGAGGAAGTCAGATGCCTCCTCCACACCATTTTTACAGTTGGCATCAGAAGCAGGATTCACTGCAATAGCTACAGACTCATGGAAGCATGGAACTTTGTAAAAGAAAGAATGAAGGGGTGTAGGAACTGAAACTTTTGATTCTTAGTTACTTTGTTGTTACCTGTAATGACTGAAAGGGAAGTAAGAAATGTTATTCTGCTGCTGAGGGGAGGAAAGTCACATCTGGAGTGGCTCAGGGCAAGGGTTAAATGGGATGATTGATAGGGGGCCAGGGTCTTCTGGTTCCATCCAGCCAGAGGCCCAAGGCCATATGCATATGAATGGGAAGATAGTTAAGGTGTGGAGAAGAGAAGATGAAACTTGGAATGTTTAAAAAGGGCTTATGTATTTATGCGAACGTACTCTGGATAGTGAACGTCTCTCCTACCTAGTGTTGTAAAAAGGAGCCCTGGTAGCGCAATGGTTGAAAGCTCAGCTGCTAACTAAAAAGGTGGGAAGTTCGAATCCTAAAACAAATCTAAATGTATGATGGAAATGAAAATTGAGTATTACAGATTACAGAAAGCATGTTACCTCCACCTTCAGCCAATACTTGATTGGATATGCTGTAAGGGGAACTAGGATTTGCCTGAAAGAAACACAGGCTGGGAGGCAGGGTCAAGATGGCTGAGTAGTCAGTTGCTTCCAGTGGTCCTTCTTACAACAAAGACCCGAAAAAACAAGTGAATCGATTATATATGACAATCTAGGAGCCCTGAACATCAAAGGCAAAGTTGAGGAACTGGACTGAGTGGCAGTGGGAGGGAGAGATGGTGCGGAAGCAGCGAGGAGTTGCCAGACCTGACCCAGTGGTAGCCAGAGCCCTTTAGGCTGAATCAGCTCATGGTGCGTGGTGAGGCAAGCAGCAGCGCTTGGGAGGCGTTTTCCACATCAGGAGAGACCCACTGGCAGAGAGTCTACTCGGCCATCCAGAACCAGTGGGAAGCAGCCCTCAACTGGTGCAAGATTAAGTACTTGCGTCTGGCCTACTGCGCGGATCAAAACCACCCCTCTTTGGGAAAAACCTCTCTCCCATTTACCTCCCCACTCCCTGCTCTGCACTGGGTCCAGGACGGCTTCAGTGACTGCCGAGTCCCCTGGGATGGAAGTAGGACCTGTCACAGGCCCTGAGCTATTCTCCCGGCCTTGGAGAGGGAACAAATTAACAAACTGGTGAAAAAATAATCTGCCAGCTCCCCTAAGCCAGGAACTCAGGGTAGGCACAGCTCCTTTGCCTAGGCAAAGGCATAAGGGGTCCACAGACTTTGAGTGTCTTTCCTCCTGCATGGATTTGTGTCTGCCCATTTCAACAGCGTAGGCCCTCATTACCACAGTACAACAGGGTATATACCTGAAGTCTGACTTCAACTGTTTCAGCTGTGAAGTGGCAGGTTCATTACATCTGACACGGCTCTGCCCATTAAGCAGGGTCTTCACCTACACACATCAGGGGCCTGAGGACTGGTGGCTCCACCACGCCACTAGCCACCTGCGACAGGGGCCCAAGAATAAGAGGTACCCCCCAGTCCTTACAGCCAACAGCAACAGGTGCTCATAGTCTGGCTGCAAAACCCATCCACCTATGCATTCTAGAGAACAGGGGCATGCTTTCTTCCTGGACACTTGGGGGTGGCCGTCAGCCCCCAGCCTTGCTCAGCACGTGCCCCCCTGCTGCAGCCTGGATGCCTGTGCCTATACCAATCACCCATGCCTGTCTAGGAGTGTACGTGAGAGTCTGCACCACACACTTAGTGGCCGACTACCTGGACATCTGAGCTGAATCCATACAGGAGGAGTGGGTGGACTCCTGGGCTCACGCAGGTCTGGCCACCTGGTGACAGGACGTTGGAGCTTCAGGGGTGCAGGTGGTCAGGCTAGCTCACATGAGCAGCCTATTTGGGCATATCAAAACAAAACAAAACAAGAAGCTAAGATACAGTAAGCAAGCATAAAATAAATAAATACAATAACTTATTGATGGCTTGGAGACAAGAGTCAATATCAAATCCCAAAAAGAGGCAGACCATGATGGCTTCAGCAAGCTCCCAAAATAAAGAATCAAGAAGTTTTTTGGAGGAAGAGAATTTCTTGGAATTACCAGAGGCAGAATACAAAAGATTAATATACAGAACTCTTCAAGAGATCTGGAGGGAAATTACGAAAAATGCAGACCACCTAATAGAGGAACTTAAGAAGATTAGACAAGAGCATAATGACTAATTTAAGAGGCTGCAAGAATCCATAGAGAGACAGCAATCAGAACTCCAGGAGATTAACAATAAAATTTCAGAATTAGACAACTCAGTAGAAAGTCATAGGAACCCAAGGTTGAGAAAGGACAGTGTAGACATGTCATAGGGTTGTTAACCATTGTCATAGGGCAATATGTGCACTAACTGTTTAAGGAGAAACTATTCTGTTCCATAAACCTTCATCTAAAATACAAACAAAAAAAAGAATTATCTACGTGAGATCTAACTGACAACAGCAATTCAAAAGGTTTGATGGGAAGCCCAGGGGGCAGTGACGTGATGGAATAACTTGGAAAAGGATAGTGAGAATAGCAGCACAACTGAAAGAATGTAATCGATATCACTGAATTGTACATATAGAAATTTTTGAAATGGTGTATCTTTGGCTATGTATATTTTCACCAAGAAAGAAAAAAGGTCCTCCAAGGTCGAGGAGGGAGAGTGTTGACATGTTGTGGGGTTGTTAACCAATGTCATAAAACAATATGCATACTGACTGTGTAATGAGAAACTATTTGTTCTGTAAACCTGCACCTAAAGTACAATAAAAAAAAAAATTAAAAAAAAAGTTATAGGAGCAGAACTGAGGCAATGGAAGTCAGAATTAGCAAGACTGAAGATAAAGCACTTGACACCAACTTATTTAAGGTAAAATCAGATAAAAGAATTTAAAAAATGACAAAACTCTAAGAATTATGTGGGACTCTATCAAGAGGAATAACCTACAAGTGACTGGAGTACCAGAACAGGGGAGGATTAACAGAAAATACAGAGAGAACTGCTGAAGATTTGTTGGCAGAAAACTTCCCTGATATCATGAAAGATGAGAAGATATCTATCCAAGATTCTCATCAAATCCCACATAAGGTAGATCCTAAAAGAAAGTCCCTAAGACATATTATAATCAAACTTGCCAAAACCAAAGATAAAGAGAGAATTTTAAGAGTGGCTAGGGATAAACGAAAAGTCATCTACAAAGACAGTCAATAAGAATAAGCTCAGACTACTCAGCAGAAACCATGTAAGCAAGAACGCTACGGGATAACATATATAAAGCCTTGAAGGAAAAAAAACTGCCAGCTAAGAATTATATATCCAGTAAAACTGTCTCTCAAATATGATGGTGAAATCAGGGCATTTCCAGATAAACAGAAATTTAGGAAATTTGCAAAAACCAAACCAAAATTACAATTAATACTAAAGGGAGTCTTGTAGTTAGAAAAGCAATAACATCAGATAACAACCCAAGACTAGAACACTGGGCAAAGCAACCAGATATCAACTCAGATAGGGAAGTCACGAAAATAAATCAAAGCTAAAACACTGAAAATAGGGAAACAGATGTCAATATGTAAAAGACGACAACATTAAAATAAAAAAAGAGGGACTTAAAAAATGTAGACAGATTTTTCACATGGAAAGGAAGTCAAGGTGATACAAAGAAATAAAAGACTGGTTTAAACTTAGAAAAATAGGGGTAAATA
>NW_004444145.1:617605-634099 GCF_000243295.1 Trichechus manatus latirostris
AGCCCTGGCCCTGATGGTTTCACTGGAGAATTCTACCAAACTTTCAGAGAAGAGTTAACACCACTACTACTAAAGGTATTTCAGAGCATTGAAAAGGATGGAATACTCCCAAACTCATTCTATGAAGCCAGCACAACCCTGATACCGAAAACAGGTAAAGATACCACCAAAAAAAAAAAAAAATTACAGACCAATATCCCTCATGAACACTGACGCAAAAATCCTCAACAGAATTCTAGCCAATACAATTCAGCAACATATCAAAAAAATAATTCACCATGATCAAGTGGAATTTATACCAGGTATGTAGGGATGGTTCAACATTAGAAAAACAATCAATATAATCCATCACATTAATAAAACGAAAGACAAGAACCACATCTTATCAACTGATGCAGAAAAGGCATCTGACAAAGTCCAACATCCATTCATGATAAAAGCTCTCAACAAAATAGGAATAGAAGGGAAATTCCTGAACATAATTAAGGGCATTTATACAATGCCAACAGCCAACATCATTCTAAATGGAGAGAGTTTGAAAGCATTCCCCTTGAGAACGGGAACCAGACAAGGATGCCCTTTATCACCACTCTTATTCAACACTGTGCTGGAGGTCCTAGCCGGAGCAATTAGGCTAGTAAAAGAAATAAAAGGCATCCGAATTGGTAGGGAAGAAGTCAAAGTATCTCTATTTGCAGATATTATCTTATGCACAGAAAACCCCAAGGAATCCATAAGAAAACTACTGGAACTAATAGAAGATTTCAGCAAAATTTCAGGATACAAGATAAACATACAAAAATCAGTCGGATTCCTTTATACCAACAAAGAGAACTTCAAAGAGGAAATCACCAAGTCAATACCATTTACAATAGCCCCCAAGAAGATAAAATCCTTAGGAATAAATCTAACCAGAGACGTAAAAGACGTATACAATGAAAACTACAAGACGATACTACAAGAAACCAAAAGAGACCTGTATAAATGGAAAAACATATGTTGCTCATGGATAAGAAGATTCAACACTGTGAAAATGTCAATTCTACCCAAAGCGATCTACAGATACAATGCAATCCTGATCAAAATTCCACCGGCATTTTTTAATGAGATGGAGAAACAAATCACCAATTTCATATGGAAAGGGAAGAGGCCCCAGATAAGTAAACCATCACTGAAGAAGAACGAAGTGGGAGGCCTCACATTACCTGATTTTAGAACCTATTATACTGCCACGGTAGTCAAAACAGCCTGGTACTGGTACAACAGAAACACAGACCAATGGAACAGAATTGAGAATCCAGACACAAATTCATCCACCTATGAGCAGCTGATATTTGACAAAGGCCCAAAGTCCGTTAATTGGGGAAAAGACAGTCTCTTTAACAAATGGTGCTGGCATAACTGGATATTCATCTGTAAAAAAATGACACACAAGACCCATACCTCACATCATGCTGAAAAACTAACTCAAAATGGATCAAAGACCTAAATATAAGATCAAAACTGATAAAGATCATGGAAGAAAAAACAGGGACAATGCCAGGAGCCCTAATACATGGCATAAACAGAATATGAACCATAAGTAACAATGCACAAACACCAGAAGAGAAACTAGATAACTGGGAGCTCTTAAAATTCAAACACTTAAGCTCATCAAAAGACTTCACCAAAAGAGTAAAAACACAACCTACAGATGGAAAAAATTTTTGGCTACAACAAATCCAATCGGCGTCAAATCTCTAAAATCTACAAGATACTGCAAAACCTCAACAACAAAAAGACAAATAACCCAACTGAAAGATCGGCAAAGGATAGGAACAGGCACTTCACCAAAGGAGACATTCAGGTGGCTAACAGACACATGAAGAAATGCTCATGATCATTAGCCATTAGAGAAATGCAAATCAAAACTACAATGAGATACCATCTCACCCCAACAAGGCTAGCATTAATCCAAAAAACACAAAATAATAAATGTTGGAGAGGTTGTGGAGAGACTGGAACACTTATTCACTGCTGGTGGGAATGTAAAATGGTACAATCACTTTGGAAATCAATTTGGTGCTTCCTTAAAAAGCTAGAAATAGAAGTACCATATGATCCAGCAATCCTGCTCCTTGGAATATATCCTAGAGAAATAAGAGCCGTCACATGAATAGATATATGCACACTCATGTTCACTGCAGCACTGTTCACAATAGCAAAAAGATGGAAACAACCTAGGTGCCCATCAACGGACAAATGGATAAAAAAATTATGGTATATTCACACAATGGAATACTACGCAACGATAAAGAACAACGATGAAGCCGTGAAACATCTTATAACATGGAGGTATATGGTGGGCATTATGCTGAGCAAATTTAGTCAGTCACAGAAGGAAAAATACTGTATAAGACCACTATTATAAGAATTCAAAAAAAGGTTTAAACACTGAGGAAAACATTTTTTGATAGTTAAGAGAGTGGGGAGGTACAGAGTGGGTTATTCACTAACTAGACAGTACACAAGAATTATCTTAGGTGAAGGGAAGTACAGCACACACTACAGGGGAAGTCAGCACAACTGGACTAAACCAAAGCTAAGATGTTTCCTGAATACAACCAAACACTTCGAGGGACAGAGTAGCAGGGGCAGGAGTCTGGGGACCATGCTTTCAGGGGACATATAGGTCAACTGGCATAACAAAGTTTATTAAGAAAATGTTCTGCATCCCACTTTGGTGAGTACTGTCTGGGGTCTTAAAAGCTAGTAAGCAGCCATCTAAGATGCGTCAATTGGTCCCAACCCACCTGGAGTAAAGGAGAATGAAGAACACCAAAGACACAAGGAAAGTATTAGCCCAAGAGACAGAAAGGGCCACATAAACCAGAGACTGCATCAGCCTGAGACCAGAAGAACTAGATGGTGCCCGGCTACCACCAATTACTGCCCTGACAGGGAACACAACAGAGAGTCCCTGATGGAGCAGGAGAAAGGTGGGCTGTAAAACTCAAATTCTAGTAAAAAGAGCAGACTTAATGGTCTGAGACTGGAGGAACCCCAGAAAGCATGGCCTCCGGACTCTCTGTCAACCCAGGACTAAAACAATTCCCGAGGCCAACTCTATTAGATTAGACTGGACTATGTATGAGGCATAAAATGAAGAGTATGCTTCTTAGCTCAAGTAGATACATGAGACTAAATGGGCAGCTTCTGTCCAGAGGTGAGATGAAAAGGCAGAGAGGGTTAGGAGCTGGTTGAATGGACATGGGAAATCAGGGGTGGAAAGGAGGAGTGTGCTGTCACACAATACAGGGAGAGCAATTAGAGTCATATAGCAATGAATGTATACATTTTTGTATGATAGACTAACTTGAATTGTAAACTTTCTCTTAAAGTACACCAGTAAGTTAAAAAAAGAAAAAGAAAAGAAACGAAACACAGGCTGTTTGTTTCAATCCAGTAGCCCTGTATATAGAGTATTGGGGGCTTAGGTTGAAAACTTGAGCCCCACCCAGAACCTTCAGAGTCAGGAAATCTGCATTTAAAAAGACATGCAGACCCACTCAGAACTGCTGGGAGAGCAGGAAATTTGCATTTGAAGGAAAGACCTACAGAAAAAAAAAATGACTGTTTTGCTTTTTGAATTTTGAGCAAGCAGTTTGCATGCATGGGGCAGGAAAAGTCAGTGTCCATCAAAAGAATCTCCTTCTAGGATTGGAAGTTAAAGGAAGCCAGCAAGTAGACAGCCTGGTATGTTCGCTTGAGGTGACCACCTGGGGCCACAAGATGAGTGGAAGTGGGGAAGGTGCAGAAGAGATGGGCTGAGTTTGTTCCATTGGCACCCACTGACCTAGCCCACGGTGGATAGGGATGAGAGAGAGAGACAGAGAAGGGTCTGGGTGGTCTGAAGTGCAGGGAGGTGTGTGGACTCCTGAGCCTACAGCTAGTACCCAGAGGCCTAGCTTGGATGGCCAGGGATGAGAAGACTAGAACCTGACAGAACAAAGAGAAAGATGTTTGACAACTTGAGCTGGTGTAGACTGCTGCAATCTGATGGCTTACTCTGAACTGGAGTTTGCTTATGGATGCAGATGGAACAGAAGATTGTTCAGATCAAGGAACATGCTTGTCTCCTCAGATTACTGGTTTGATAGGAATGGGCAACTTAAACATTGGCTATCTAAAATGGGGGGAGATAAAGGATGAAGTAGCTGGCTTACAAATGAGGGGGCCAAGGGAGGATCCCCACTGAAGAGTTTCCTCTTTTCCTGTTGGGTCTGGGGAAGAGACGGTGGGGGAAGATGCTGATAGAATTATATGATTCAGTTCTGAGTGTTGATTGTTAACAGAGTTAACTGTGACTGTAAAAACTAACTGTAGAAAGAGTAACTGTGAAAGAGTGGACTAAGGGGGAGGCACTGCTGGACTGGAGTACAGTGGCTGAACCTAAAGTCCCTTAAAAGTTTTGCTATGCTGATACCTCGAGAGAAGCTCAGAGAAAGGGAATAATCTTCTCTCAGTTAAATTTTATCAGAGGCCAGAGAGAGTAAAGCCGAGACTTTTGGAGAACCTGACTAGATCATATGGATACCTGCAGCAGACCTGAATGGCTGATAACCTGAGTAACCTCACCCTGAGGACTCTTCATCCTACTGAGGGACAAATTGTTAATGACTGTTTTGGACTGGTAAAATGATTGGGAGGGGGAAGTTATCCTCCAAGTATGAAAGAACCATGGCTAGAAAAGCCAGGGGGTGGGCTGTGGTGCAATGGATCATTTTTACATGGCCTGTCTTGCCATGGTCTTGTAACTCCCACCAAATGACTGGGTGGGACTATGCAAATAAGGTGCTTGTGGCCCACCAGAGGGATCTGATACCTTGCTAATAATGTAAATAAGGTGCATGGCACTCTTGTAGGGATGGAACCATGCAAATAAGGTATAAGGAACCCTACCAAGGGGATTGGTCAGTTTTACCATCCCACTAGGCTTAAAGGGAGATGGAGCAGGGGAGGGGAGCTGTAACACAGAAGACAGAGAGAGACGGCAGTGCAGCAGTAGCAAGAGTGAGGGCAGCGTGAGACTGCAGGAACCAGGAGATGGCTGCAGTGGGACTTGCAGACCCACGGAGCTAGGAGCTTTGTAATACTTGCCTAAGCAAGGCAGAGGCAAGGCCAAGAGGCCAGAGAAAGGCCTGCCTGAAGGCATGGCTGAGAAGCTGTCCTGACTGAAGAACTATATCCTGAGTCATGTCTGATCCTGAGTTGTACCGTTATTTCCCCAATAAATCCCGTAATTTTGAGTATGGTCTGTAAGTTTTGAGTGGCCACTGCAATGAATTACTGAACGCAGCAGAGAAGTAGAAAGTGCTGTGGGAGGGACAGCTGGTGTCAGAATTGGTAAAAAGGTTGGAAGGTGGACGTATGTCTGACCTCTGCCTCACAGAAATCAGCTTTGGGCTACTGATGGTGATAATAATTCTGTCTCCTTCCCCTTGTGAAGTTAGAGGAGGTCAGACGCCTCCACACCATTTTTATACCTTTCTATTCCTCTGATTTTAACTATTTGCTCTAAACTGGAAAAGAAGCCCCCCCCCCAATAATAGCCTAAGTGTGTACTTTAAAAATATTACATCATCTAATTCTTACAATAACTGTTAGGTAAATATTGTCTCCATTTTCCAGATGAGAAAACAGGTTTAGAACAGTTTAATAAACTGCTCAAGGTCACACTATTAGTAAGTTACAGAACTAAGACTCAAACCCAGATCTGCCTGACTCCAAAGCTCATGCTCTTAAATCCTATGCCAGTTGTTATTCCTTTTTAATTTTTACCAAAGTTACACAAGCACAGTTGAATGAGTCAAAGAGTTCTACAAATTTTGTTAAGAAAAACAGCAATCCCTGCCAGCCACCTCCCCATACTACCTCACCCCAGAGATGACCACATTCACCTGCCTGAGCTGATCATTTTGACACTTATTTCTATGTCCATAAATAACATGCTTGTGTTGCTAGTTGTTTATTTTTTCATTTTGGGGCATTATCTATTATCTTCCTACCAAGGAAGATGAGAATTTTTACTTCTCTTTCCTATAAGGACCCCTTCACAAACACACACCTCCATCCCCCCATTCTTTTAGGAGTTAAATTATAATGTTGGTTACACCGATATTTAAATCATTTTGACTATCTAAACATTATTCAGAGCTAAGCCAAATAGTGAACTCTAATTTTTTTTCTTTCTTTCACAACTTTGTTTTCCCTGTAGTCAATAACTGTCTTGTCTTTTTGTTTTCTTAATTTTCTATGTATAGTACATATAACTAATTCAGTCCCCAAACACTTCACCAATTGTCTAAATCTCCTCTCAAGAAGTTCAGATGCATTAGATATTCTATGAATTTAAACTACCCGAAGAAGTCTCTCCCGGAGCCTTCTGACCTGCTCAATCTGGGCTGATTTGCCTGGTATGCACTGCTGTCATCCTGGGCTCTTCCTTTATCCTCATCCAGGGGACTCCTTTCATGTCTCTCCTGTGTTGGTGCTCCTGTTCCTTGTATCCCATGTTTTCATCTTTCTTGATTTACTCCCTTGTTTGGTAGAGCACATCCTCCAGTAGCTTCCTGAGAAAGGGTGCATGGGAGGTAAATTTTTGAGACCTTGTAGCCTGCAGGTATTTTTATTCTACCCTCATCCTTGATTTATAGTTTGGCTGGATATAGAATTCTAGGTTGGAATTTATTTTCCTGTAGAATGTCGAAGGCACCGCTCCACTGCCTTCTAGCTTCCAATGTAGTTAACAGTCTAAGGCAATTCTTTGTATGTGACTTGTTTTTTCTCTCTGGAAACTTGTAGGATCTTCAATTTGTTCCCAGTGTTCTACAATCTCATGATGACTGTGCTCTGGGTAGGTCAATTTCATCCATTGTGCTGAATAGTCAATTGGTCCTTTCAGTATGAAAACTAATTTTCTTCAGTTCCAGGAAATGTTCTTGAATTATTTCCTTCCCTTAGTGTTTTCATTTTTCTCCTTCTGTAGCTCCTATTATTCACATAGTAGACCTCTTAGACAGATCCTTTAAGGTTTTTGTTTGTTTGTTTGTTTTGCTAAATATGTTTTCTTGCCTATTTTCCACTTCTTTGATTTTTAACTCTACTTTCTGGGAGAGTTCCTCACCTTGATTTTCCAAACCTATTGAGTTTAAATTTTTTGCTATTATATTTTTAATTTCCAAGGGCTCTTTTTGTTTTTTGAAAATTCCTTTTTTTATTGTATCCTGTACTTGTTTGATGGTGCAAATATGTTCTTTTATCTAAGTACATATTAATGTTAACTTTTAAACTGTTTTCTTTGCAGTAGCTCTTCCCCCCAGTTGCTTTTTTCTGGTTGTTTTCTTGTGGGGAAGAGTGGCAGTTTGTATTACTTCTTTTCATGTTACAGGTTTTCTTCAGCTGTCTGGTAATCCTTGGTTTAAAGGAAGATTCAGATCATATTTTCAGAGTGGAGACTTTAAAGCTGATTAGATGCTCTAAGCATGTGAATGAGGCTTGTTGACTGTGAGCCATTTAGAAGGGGAACTTTCAATAGTTATATTTTTAGGATTTTCCCACTGAGCTGGTCAGATTCTGAATAGGATTATCCAAATTCCTGTTTGGAGGGTGAAGTCTTTTCTGACGGCGTTCTGGAAGCTGAATGGGGGACGAGGGCTCCGTGCCCCTATTTTTAGTACAGTACCTCAGCCCTCAACCATGCCTGAGTCCCACTCTAGACCTCCAGTCTTTGCCAACGTTTGGAGGAGGAGTTGCCCAGTTGCATTAAATGGGATAAGGAATCTGACTGCTTCTTAGCTTTCCCTACTGCTAGTTTATAATTCAGTTTTTTCAGCTCTGTTAGTCATTTAGCACTCTCTGTCTGCTTTTCAGCTTCTAAAAAGTTGTTGCTGTTGTCTCCTCTCTTGTTCTCTCTATCCTTTAAAAAAATTAATTTACGGTGGTTTTAATGGATTTCTGTGAAGGAATGAAAGTGGATGTGTATATTCAAGCCACTATTTTTTTAATTGTTGTGCTTTAAGTGAAAGTTTACAATTCAAGTTAGTCTCTCATACAAAAATTTATACATACATTCATTGTTTTGTGACCCTAGTTGCTCTCCTTATACCATGACAGCACACTCCTCCTTTCCACCCCCGATTTCCTGTGTCCATTCAACCAGCTCCTGACCCTCTCTGCCTTCTCACCTTTCCTCCGGACAGGAGCTGCCCATTTAGTCTCACGTATCTACTTGAGCTAAGAAGCACACTCTTCACGAGTACCATTTTATGTCCCATAGTCCAGTCTAATCTTTGTCTGAAGAGCTGGCCTTGGGAATGGGCTAACAGAGAATCCGGGGGCCATGTCTTTCGGGGTCCCTCTAGTCTGGTCTTTTACTAGAATTTGAGTTTTGCACTCCATTTTTCTCCGACTCCATCAGGGACTTTCTGTTGTGTTTCCTGTCCAGGACAGTCATTGGTGGTAGGCAGGCACCATCTAGTTCTTCTGGTCTCAGGCTGATGAAGTCTCTGGTTTATATACCCCTTTCTGTCTCTTGGGCTAATACCTTCCTTGTGTCTATGGTGTTCTTCATTCTCCTTTACTCCAGGTGGGTTGGGACCAACTGACAAGCCACTATTTTTAACTGGATGCCTGCCATTATTTTTCAAACTTGAGAATTCACAGACTCCCAAGAATATGTCTTTGGATGCTCACTTTAAGATATACTACATTGATATTTAAATATTGTCATTTTAGATCAGAGGTCCACAAACATATTTGACTTGGATTTCTCGGTGTTTTATTTAAAAATAATTTAAATCAGTTGCCAATTTTTAAAAATCTGGAGATTTATACAACAATCCCCAGCCTCTTTTGAAAATTAGAACATCTTCCTGAATAGTAACATTGACTGGACCTGGACAGTTGCTGCTCCTTTTAGATGGGACATGATAGCTATAGGCTGTCATAGGCAAATGCAGCCTACTTCACTGCTTGGTCCAGGTAGACTATTTGAGTTTTGACCCTTGTCTTGGTGCTAATGCAAGTGTACTCAGAAACATAAAAGCAAGCACTGATAATCATGTGGCAGTACTCAATTATGAAGAGTCATCCAGGTAATTCAGAATATGACTATATTAACTTTTTTGGATAACAACAAAATGAAAACAGAAAATTTTAAAATTCTGTGAAGAACTCATAGAACCTCAATATGTCCAAGGATCCCCTACACGATACTACCTCTAGAAGTTTATACTCAGCCCATATTTCAATCCTCTGGGAAAGCATGTACCCCTAATGCCATAATCATGTCCTAGGAAGACCTAGGGGTGTTCCTGAGAAAATTTCTTTACCAGAGATGCCTGTGAGTTTTGCTTCTTTCCATATGGTTTAGCATTTGCCCTTTTTATTCTAACCAGGCATTTGGGTAGGCATTAGAACCGCCTTCTCCTGTGCCCTGGATTTTAGAGTTTAGGGGCGTTATTTCTAGATTGGTCCTAAGGGCTTTCAAGGTCTTTCTATAGTTTGTGGTGTACACTCAGTAAGCTCACCAGATGATAAAAAGCGTGGTGGTATGATTTCTGGACTACTAAGAAGCTACTAGGGACTTCTAAAACATGGTTAGGCAGCACAGGGTTCCCCGTACTTCAGAAGTTTCTCTCAATTTTGATAATTGAAGATAACTTTAATCATCCCCACTCTAACCAAGATTTATTCCTGAGTTCTCTTGTCTAAACTATTGTTCCTGATTTGTATGGTTTGGCACACTATCTGGCCCAGCTTTGATTTTCCCAGGGAGTATCCTGGGTGGTGCAAACAGTTAATGCATTCAGCTGCTAACCAAAAGGCTGGAGGTTCAAGTCCACACAGAGGTGTCTCAAAATAAAAGCCTGGAGATTTACTTCTGAAAAATCAGCTACTGAAAACTCTATGGAACACAGTTCTGCTCTGAAACACATGGGTTTGCCGTGAGTTGGAGCTGACTTGACAGCAATTGATGTTTTGTTTTGTTTTGTTTTTCAACTCTAAGAGAGATTCAGAAGCACTGCTGAAAACAAGTTAGGGTCTGGCTGTTGATCTCATACCCCAGTCTTCTTTCTTCAGTGAACTTACCTTGAGGATGCTCACCTTCCAGAGCTAGGGAGCTGTCTGAAGACGTGACCTGGAAAGACAAGAAAAACACAGATTCAGCCTAACCTAGCTCCATGCATTTTAGCCCGGCAACATTAGTGGAGGGGCTGGTGCACTAATGAGTTCCTCTAAAGCACTACAAGACCCTTTACAAATGTATCTTATTTAATCTCCATAACAATCCCGAGATACATATTTTCACAGATTAGGAAACCAATCGAGGTTCAAGAGACATGAAGCAACCTGCCCAAGGTAACATTGCTGGGAAGGGGTGAAGTAGGGATTTGAACACAGATCTGTCTGGTTTCAAAGCTCCTATTCTTACCTCTTATATACTACATTGCCTTTCTGATGAAACATTAGGTCTTAAAAGCTGAAACTAAAAAATCTGAGCTTAGGGCAGACCCCACAATATTTTCACAGATCTACCGTATTAAAACAGGGAAGCCAGAGAGACAACACTGCTTTCCCCTAAAAGTCACGAGGCAGAGCTGTGGGCACTAGACTCACAGACAGAACCCTTTCCCTTACCACTGAGAGACATCTGGGAGGATCCCAGCAGATGACTGTCAGCCAGACAAGGCTTGAATGACTGAGAGGTGAGTGAGGAGCATAAATGTTCTGAAACTGGAGGCTTGAGTCCTCTCAGCACCCTTGTGAGTCAAAGCCCAGGGTATGCTGGTTTTCCAAGTTTCCTTGCCCAAGAGCACCCTGAACACACAAACATTTAGAACCATCTCTGTGCTCCCTCAAGTGAACACACCTGCAAATTTCATTGTTATCCAGGAACCCAGGAGGGATCATGACAACTTTCATCCATTGGAATGAACAGTTTTGGCTCCATTCACTCTGGGTAGTGTATTTTTTTGCAAATAATGTGCCCATGCCAAAGAAATGTGATCCAATACAATGCGGAAATTATACAACAATATCATTAATATCACATGCAAGTAAAATCTGGACTCGGGGTTCCTGCACCAAGAAGCTCCTTGACCGGGGAAGACTGATGACAAGGACCTTCCCCCAGAGCCAAAACAGAAAGCCTTCCTCGGGAGCTGGCACCCTGAATTCGGACTTCTAGCCTCCTAGACTGCGGGAGAATAAATCTCTCTTTGTTAAAGCCATCCACTTGTAGTATTTTCTGTTATAGAAGCACTAGATAACTAAGACAGTGCTCATGTGGAACCTGTACATAGACCAAGAGGCAGTCGTTTGAAGAGAACAAAGGGATATCGCGTGGTTTAAAATGAAGAAAGGCGTGCGTCAGGGTTGTATCCTCTCACCATACTTATTCAATCTATGTGCTGAGCAGATAATCCAAGAAGCTGGACTATATGAAGAAGAATGTGGCATCAGGATTGGTGGAAGATTCATTAACAACCTGTGATACGAAGATGACACAATCTTGTTTTCTGAAAGCGAAGAGGACTTGAAGCACTTACTGATGAAGATCAAAGACTACAGCCTTCAGTATGGATTACACCTCAACATAATACAAAAATCCTCACAACTGGACCACTAAGCAACATCATGATAAACAGAGAAAAGATTGCAGTTGTCAAGGATTTCATTTTACTTGGAACCACAGTCAATGCCCATGGAAGCAGCAGTCAAGAAATCAAATGATGTATTGCACTGGGCAAAAGATAAAGATGTCACTTTAAGGATTAAGGTGTGCCTGACCCAAGCCATGATATTTTCCATCACCTCATATGCATGCAAAAGCTGGACAATGAATATGAAAGATCAAAGAAGAATTGATACCTTTGAATTATGGTGTTGGTGAAGAATACTGAATATACCATGGACTGTCAGAAGAACGAACAAGTTTGTCTCGAAAGAAATACAGCCAGAGTGCTCCTTGAAAGCAAGGATAGAGACACTTTGTCTCACATACTTTGGACATACTATCAGGAAGAACCAGTCCCTGGAGAAGGACATCATACTTGGTAAGGTACAGGGTCAGCAAAAAAGAGGAAGACTCTCAACAAGATGAACTGACACAGTGGCTGCCAACAATGGCTTCAAACATAGCAACGATTTGTAGGATGGCACAGTACTGGGCAGTGTTTTGCTCTGCTGTACGTGGGGTCACTGTGAGGTGGAACTGACTCGATGGCACCTAACAACACAACAACAACATGCCCATGTAAATAATGTGCCCACACATATAACACACGGAAATGATGAAATTAAATAAAACAGTTCTGGCATAGCGTGCCCATGTGTATATCAGTAGCACATGTTTCATTACATTTCCAGAAGTGAATTTCAGCCTCATTCATCCCTCCTCCCATATTACAGGTAAATCATATCATTCTGTTCATTTTCTTTCCTTCTGTTCATTTTCTTTAATTTCCTGCTTATGTATAGAAAAATAGTCTGAAAATGTTACTTTTGATCATAATTGCATAATAAAGATATAAGCCATGGTCAAGAAGTCATGGATCGAGTTTGATAGTCCCCCAGTAATCAGAAAATAAAAATCAAAACTGAGCATTTGTTTCTATTAAGTTGATAATTATAGCACATCAGCTTAAGAGTTGATCTATTGGTAAATACATTTGACTTAAATTTCAAGTAATGTAAAATCAATACTTACCTTAAGTGAAGTTTCCACGTGATCAGAAATAGAAACTGAAGTCAGCAACACGTTAAAAAAAAAACATTGGCATAGCACGCTCACAAAAATAATGTGCAGGGGGGTTTGTGCAGTTGGCAAAAACATATAATGTGTGCCTTATTTGCATAAAAATATGGTAATTCCATAAACTAACTTTAAACCATACTTTACTTCCAGAGCTTCTATGTTGTTGTTGTTAGGTGCCAATGAGTCAGTTCCGACTCATAGAGGCCTTAGCTTAAACTGGGAGGTTGGCTGGCAAACAGGGTCAAGTTGGCAGGACAGCCCTAAATTTCTATTCCCTAATGGGCGAGGGGGGAGGAGGAAAGGAAGGGTGATCTCCCTCTCTTCTCTCCTGGCTGTATAAGTCTTTCAGCTGGTATTCTGGCAAGGCTATTGGAACAATAGCCTCATGATTTTTAAGTGGGTGTGAGGGCTGTTTAGCAGTAAAGATACACACATGGTATAACAGTCTCACAAAGGCAAAGGAACAGCTACTTCTGTAGAAATTACTGCACCCACCATATGATACTTACATCCTGCAAGGGCTACAGTTATTTTGTTCATATACACATTTTGTTCATTATCTATCCAAACATATTATAAATTCCTGGAAGCCTGGAACTGTTTTATAATACTTCTTTGTATATCCCATAGCACCTAGCCCAGGGTTTTGCATGTAATTCTCAACTGGTGTGTTTTTTAATTCCCAAATTAATAATGTTTATGATTCACACTGATATGAACAGAGAGACCAAACACTAAGTTACAGGGAGAGAAAAAAGACATATAGCTAAATAGGGATAAAAATAATGACATAAGAGGCACAAATGAATATGTGATTTTATCTTTCTGTTTCTCCACACCAAACCTGTTGCCACCGTAGGGTAATTATGTCCACTCTTCTCTACTTTTAATAACATAAGGGACCTGTGAAATTTCACTATACAACATAAATACAAAATATTATTAGAGACAGAGGCTAGATCTGACATGTAGACTCACAATTTCTTCCAAATTTCTGATCCACATTTCCAATAGTTTGCCTGACATCAATACAAAACAGCAATATCTGTCCCTCCAATCCTATTCTTCTTGCTGTGGTTCCCGTCTTTGTTTACTGCATGGCTGTCTTCCCAGGTGCCTAGAATTGCAGCCTTGATTCCTTCACTCTCCTTAACATCTATAAGCTATGCTGATATGTTAGCAATGCCTCAAGTGCATCTTTCTCCTTTCCACTTTGAGAGCCTTAACTTAGGCTTTTACCTCTCACTTTGCAACATTCTGTAAACTGGTCTCCTTGCCCCAAATCTATCTCCTCTTCAATTAATCTTTCATGCTGTCACCAAGTTTTCTCACCAAAACATCTCAGGTTTGGAAGGGACTTTCATCTCCAACAACAAGGAACTCACTAATTCAATCCATTTACAGGAAGCTGTTAAGAGTACTTCTAAAGCACATTCACTGCCTTGCTCATAAACCCTTCATGGGTCCCCTTCTTACAAAACAAAGTTCAAACTTGGCAGGTATGCAGTACCTTTAACCTGACCTCAGCCTTCAGCCTGACCTCAGCCGGCTTTCTCCCACTGTGACCAAAATCCAAAGCTCCAACAACATTAAATCACTGGCTCATCCCCAGTTATTCTCTACATACCCCAATTTCTATGCCCTTGTTTAAATGTTCCCTCAACCCACGTCTCCCTCTCCTATGCTTCCGCAGCCCCTTGTTTTCATCTTGATTATAGCATTTATTACAGTCTATCTTACATAACAGCTATCACTGGCTTGCCCTCACCCCCAATTCAGACAGACTGAGCCTTTTCAAAGCTGGGCTGGGCTTTCTCTTCTCTTTAAAACAATTTATATCTCTATAACCTAACTCAGTATGTAAAGTGTGAGGACTAAACTAGAAAATCTATATAAAAATGCTTTGTAAAGCATAATACATCTACAAATAAGTAAAAAATTTTAATTGTGATTGAATGTAATGGAATCAAACCCTTTATTCTTGCTCAAAACTCTCTTAATCTGTAGGAACAGACTCTTTGTCTGGGTGAACAACTGCAAATCATTTTCGCACTTTGATCTCAGCTTTTTCTTTATAACATGAGGAACATAACCTCTCTGCAGGCAGAGAAAGGGTATGGCAAAGGAATTACTCTGGGTATGTAAACTAATCCAAGGAAAGTTGAACCGGCAGCCCCTACACAACTACAGCAGCAGATGATAAAACCAAGATGGGAAAAGTGACCGCCTGACAGAAAACACATAGTTAAAACTGTGGAGAGGGAACTGGATGGGAAGGGTTCCAGAGTTCTAGAAAAAGGCTCCTGAGAGTGAGGGGGATCCCAACATACAGCAGGCAACCTATAGTATCTCTGGGAGGGTGACAGGGACTTGCCACAACTGGCCAATGCCTACTTGCCAAGAATGAGTTCTGCCAACATGCCTGCTTAGAATCGCACAGCAGGGCATGACCTAAACTTGTTCAGGGACACAGTGGCCTCTATCACCGAAAGATTCCCTCTTTCAGGGAAACGCCACTTGTCGGTGTGAACTCGCTGAACACAATGCAGTATAAAAGCCTTTCAGATGTTTCTCCTGCCAGAGACTGCAGGGATCACAGACAATCGGGGGCCAGGTGTTACCAGCAAGCGGGAGTCCCTCCGAACCCCTTCTGCCCTACCCAGGAAAGCAGGATCACAACCCAGCTATCTAAGGGAAACCCCACGGCTTGAGGTGCTAAGAAAGGAGGCCCAAGGTTGACTGGGAGTGCTTGCATTTCAGGAGGAAGCTAGAGTCCCTACTTGCTCGGGTTGAGGGCAGGGATGACGGAAGGCACCGGCGCGGCCCAGTCCTAGGAGATGCGCCTAATGAAGGCGCAAAGGGGTAGGGTCACCGGACAGAACAGACGCCCGACTTCTGCTCGTTTGCTCTGCACCAGCGCCAGCCCCTACCCAGCCCTCCTGGTCCCCTAACAGGGGTCTCAGGCTCCACAGCGCCCCCCACCGCCCTTCCGCGTTTCTCACCGTCTCCATCGCAAGAAGCGCGGGCTTGGCTCGTTCGCTTTAGGAAGCTAGCGGAGGTAGGCCCCGCCTACGTCCGGCACCGCGATGCCACTTCCGGTGCGTTACGACAGACGCCAACCAACGGCGGAAGGCGGGGAGTCAACCCTTCCGGAGGCGGCCTTGCCTCGGGAGCCGCCCTTGCCTCGGGAGCCGCCCTCTCTGGGATCATCGCGAACCCCACAGATCGTGCTGACGGCGAGGGTGATGGGACGGAGCCGCTTGTATTTAAAATGTTCCTTTTTTTATTTGTCGTTTAAAAACAAACTTGGAAGAAGCAAAATCCAAAACTTGCCCTTTGCCTCTCGCAACATAAATTATGTACATTTCAGAATGACCGCTGATA
The DNA here is from genome assembly GCF_000243295.1 of Trichechus manatus latirostris. NCBI lineage: Eukaryota > Metazoa > Chordata > Mammalia > Sirenia > Trichechidae > Trichechus > Trichechus manatus. The sequence goes on from NW_004444145.1 coordinate 633,789, forward strand.
CAAAACATGCCAAGGACAGGGGCGCTGGGGGTGGAGGGAAAGGGCGCTTTAAAAAAGGAATCATTTCATCCGTTGTTACGAAGGACAAACCTTGCTGTACAGGATACACACAACACAAAATAAAGTCTTCACGGGATTCACACTTGTCAGCGATTTATTTTTTAAAAAGGGGTAGGGTTCTGGAGGTGCGGGGAGAAGACTGTAATGGGGAAAACTGAAAATTGAGTATGTGCAAGTGTAAACCAACCCAAAATACAAACACGGGGGAAGGGAGGGGAGGAGGGGATTCTGATGCAATTATACAGGCGGGG
>NW_004444145.1:634431-674675 GCF_000243295.1 Trichechus manatus latirostris
TGTTATTCTCTTAAACATTTGCAGCTCAAAACAGTTGAGGAAGCAGCTTAAAAAAAAAAAAAAATCTCCCTACCCCCATCAATCCACAACCCCCAAATTCAAAAACAAAACAAAAACAAACCTAAAATCACAACACGACCGTGCTTCTCCCTCCAGCAGGCCCGCCCATCCACCATCAAGCCCACCCCTACACTCCAGACATTTGATTCTTGAAAATAGTAATTACAAAATGCCCTTTGCCCACAGCCCCTAGGAGAGAACTGCATATAAGCTTCATCTTCATCCCCATGGCTCCCTACCAGAGAGGGATGTGGGGCCTCACCCACCCCCTACCTACCCCTGCCACCAGGAAGAGGTTCAACTGCAGCACAAGCTTGGGCAGAAGGGGGAGGGAGAAGGGAGGCAGGGGACCCATCACCCTCTGGCTCCCCCCTGGGGCCAGCTCACTTTTGTGCGTTATAACATAGTCCAACTATACAACAGGAGGTGGGAATTGCCCAGCCTCTGTACCCCCACCTTACAGCAGTCACAGCCAGGGGGTGGGGAGGAGGGGGTGAGGAAAAGGGTGGTAGGTTGGGTAATGGAGGGGGCCCCCCCACAAGGGGAGCTCCATGTGTCTGCCCCATGCCCCCCTACCATTTATAAACTGGTTTTGTAAAAAGAAAATAGATATATTTATATAGAATATATAAAGCACAAAAATTAGTAGTTTTACATTTGCTCTCCCCGGGGGTGGGGGGAGAGGGGAGGGTTCTCACCTCCAGCCGGCTCCCCCGTGCCCCACAAGACTATGTACAATCCCATGTATAAATAGATAAATACCCCCCACCCTCCCCGCGCTGACACTAAGCTCCCCCACCCCCACATCACCACCCCTTCCCACCAGACCAGCAGCAGTTTGGTGACTGAGGGAAAGTGGGAGCTCCGGGCCACACCCTGCCTCACTGGGTATGGGCATGCCTCAGGGACAGCCCTCACCCTACCCCCCAGCCGGCCCATCCAGGGGCTGGAAGGCAAATGGGCTCAAGATGGGGTTGAGCTAACAGGAGGGAGATAACCTGGTCCTAGGTTAGCACACCCCTCCCACCCCCATGTCCAGATGGAGAAGGAAGTCCTAGAGCAACTAGGGGCCAGTCATCCCCAATCTTCATCATCATCAGCCTCAACCACCATCCCATGCCCATAATTAAAAACAAAGATGGATTTTTTGTTGTTGTTTTTTTCTTCCTCCTCCTACCCCCCTTCCACCCACTCAGAAGAGGGCAGTGAGGTGGGGGAGAGGGTTGGGGCAGTGGGGGTCTTGGAGAGGGTCTCACATTTCGAAACAGCAAAAAATCCAACACTTAAATGAGGTAGGTGTGGGTGCGGGGTCTCCTTGCCCGGCTCGCCTGGCTTGCCCTCGTGGGCAGCTGGGCACCTCTTTCCCATTCATGTTGCATTTGTCAGAGTGGAAAACAAGGAAACACAACCCATAGAGAGACAGAAACACAGAGGAGAAGAGGGAGACAGAGACAGATTTGAGAGGGAAGGGGATGGGCGTGAGGGTGGGAGCAGGACCCGGCAGGCAGGGCCAGGTGTGGGACCCGGCCTTTGGGATTGTCAAGCTTAGTCAAGTCTCTTTGCAGCCTTGAGTTGGGCCGGAGAGGTCGGTGGGAGCAGAAGGGCTGTGAGGCCCGACCACACATCCTCCTCCCCTCTCCCTGCTGCCTCCCAGATGCTTCTGGGTAGTTCCCGGCCCATATCCCCCTCAAACCTGAGATGCCCAATGGCTGCTTCTGTCTGGCCCCTCCTGGAGCTGGGGGCAGAGATGCCAGCCTGGGGGCCGGTAGCAGGGAAGAGGGTTGTCCCTGGTGCCCAGGGTGGTCTTGGCCTAGGGCCCTCTGCCCCAGCCTCCTGCTCCAGGGGCTCCGGTCAGCCGGCAGCCCCAGACCTGGGTCCCGGCTCCGGCTGCTACCACTCTTCCCCCTCATCTCTTTCAGGGAAGAGGTTGGGGGTGGGAAGACTCCCCTGCCTGGTAGCCTCAAAGCTTCTTAGTTCATCCATTTCCGACAATTCCAGGCTCCACAGTGGCAGGGGATCTTGTGCTGATCGTCCTCAAAGTCAAACTGATAGTCATAGGTCAGCTGGAAAGAGAAGAGGGCAGAATCGATGCCAGCCCCCCAGAGAAAGGGGGGGTGAGCAGAGCTTAATCTGAGGACAGAGAAGGTGGGTAGGGAGTTGCCCTGTCACTCACTCAGGATGCTACCTCTCACCTCCTCTCCTTTAGGGATTCGCCGGCTGGAGATGATGATGATTTTGTCCTCCTTGTCAAATGTCACAACTTCTGCCACACAGTTAGGAGCACAGGAATGGTTAATGTACCTGGACAGTGGGACAGAGAGTTGGGACAATTTCGTTTCCTTGTTGGCCCACCCCTAGAGTGCCAGCCCCAGGGTCCCCTAAATCCTTCTTTCCTCATTCCTCTCTCACCTGGCAGGGCCTCCGGTCAATGTAGCATCGATCACATGTTCATTGTTTATCCGGAACATGTAGATACCTCGGTTCTAGAAAGGTATAGATTGCAGAAGAAGGGGCAAGATTATCAGAGAATAGCAGTAGCAGTGGTGGGATCAGTTCAGCAGATTCAAGCAGTAGGCTTATCTTGCATGTTCTTCATTTTGCTTGCCTCTCTCTGCCTCTTCCCACAGCTTTCCTCCTGCTCCCCTGGACCCAATCCTGCCCCTTGCTATTTGGCTGAGCCTGACCCATGTACCACACTGGCTCCTCTGCTAACCCATACCTGCTCTTCATAGATTTTCTCCCGCCGGTTGGCCACCTCATTGCGAATGATGGTGCCAATGTACTCGATGACCATTGTGTGCTTCTCTAGGTCCTTGGCTGCGTACAGCCCCAGGCCCTGGATACGGGAGCGAGCCAGATACACGTTGTTCTTCCACTCGGTGCGCAGCCGCCGGTACTGAGATGACTTGGAGTGCACAAACTGCTTGCTGTACGGGGTGTTGGTCTCGCCTGTGAAGGTGCTCTGATATGCCTTGGACATGCTGGTGCTGTTCAGGGTGTGGGGCCTGGGAAGTGATACAGTTCATGACAAGACAGCTCTCCCTCAGACCAAGCACACACCACCCACCTCCTCCCTGGGATGTGTGACACGCCAGTTAGGGGTGTGTGCTGCTAGCAAGCCATGGGAAGTGCTGCCTTGGAAATGGAGTGGAGGCATCTGGGTCTCTGCTTTGGTGAGGCAGCAACTAGCTACAGGGACCCCTCTAGCACCCTGGGGGGCACAGAGAGCCCAGATCAGGGTGGGCACAGAGGGAGAGGGAAGCACAATTCCCCTACACTGAGCCTGCTCTCCCACCTCCCTGCCTTCTACCACTTTCCTGCCAAACCACACTCAAGGCCATGCTCCTCTGGGAGGTCCTCCCCAAGCAGCCCAGGCCTGGAATTTAAGCTGATGGTTTGTTCAGTGTCTTAAGTCCTGCCTCCTGCTCATACTGGAAGCCCTAACAATAGGGGCCTGATTCGAATTAAAATTGGCTGTGCATTCACAGCCTAAAGTGGTATCCTTTCCTCTCTTCAGACTGTCCCTCCTCTGACATAACATCAGACTCTGTGCAGATGGCTCAGTGCAGGGGAATAACTGCTGCCTGGCGGGTGCCTTTTCACCACCCTAGGGCACTAGCCAAAGTCTTACCCATCCCAGAGCAGTGGTTTTCAAACATTTTGGGTTCTTTTCTTTTTTATTTAGTAGAAATCTTTGGAGTTTTTTTTAGACAAAATGTTGATTGGGATGACAACAAATAAACTAGATGAAAATGGAGCTCTTCAGGTTGAATTCAAATTGGGGAAAGGGGGTTGAGGAATGGGGAGGGCCAAGTTCTGCCCACTCAGTCTATGTGTTCCAGGGCTTTTTGGAACACATACACTCGCAGTTTGAAAACCACTGTTGTAAAGCATCAAGGACTAGGGCTGACTAGGGGCAGAGTCTCTGACATTCTACAGCAGCTCTCGGAGCAACTGAAGGCCTTCAAGAGAGCCCTGCTACCACGGACTCTGCCTCCCTCTACCCAGGGATCAAGGCCAGGCTACCGTGGAGCACAGAATGAACAGTGAGCCACAGTCAGGAGGCAAGGTTCTGGTCCCAGCTGCGTGACCTTGGTCTAGTCACTTAACCTTTCCGCGTCTCAGTTTTCTCAGCTGTAAAATGGGGGTCATACCACCTGCCCTACCTACCTCATAAGGTTGTTGTGAGGATCAAATGAGATAATGGATGTGAAAACGCTTTGAAAAAAAAAGTATAAAGTGCTATACAAATGTAAGGTTTTATTATTTTTCTAGCATACTTCTAATTATTTATTTTTTGATATCAATTCAACTCAGCCTGGGGAAGGGAAGGTAACCCTAGCACTCATGGGGCATCTGAGGTTTGGGAGAATCATAGGTCCCCCTAGAAGCAAAAGAGGAGAGGGAAGAGGTGACTGGGTCCCTTATACATTTCATAAAATTTGACCACTGTCTACACAGAACCTCCCCAACATCCATTCCCAGGGTACACAAGATAACTCTGTCCTAGACCCCAGGTCTCCCCAGTACACCTGAGTAGGGTAGGTGAGGAGGAAAGGGTTACCCCTGTGATACCTGTGTACCCTCTAATTAGGAGGCCTAAGAGTGAATCCCCAGTATCCCCAAGGAAACTCTGATCTGTACCCCAAACCCTCCTAATGTGGCCGGAGGGGCCTTACCAATGCCCACATCCCTTGGCCCCAGCCCCACAAGCTCACCGTTTGTAGTGTGTGAGGATTTTAGGCTCCGATCGGGCACAGCCAGTGGGGTTGATCATGAGTGGCAGCTCCATCAAGGGGTGGCGCCCATAGCGGAATAAATAGTTTTGACAGCTCTCCACCCCAGGCAGCTGTGGGCACAAGTTGTGCTCACCTTAGCCTGAGCTCTTTTAGGTCAGAGCCAAAGCTCCCAGTGCCCCCAGGCCCCTGCACCCAGTCCCTTCCTTACTGATTCAGCTATGCGAAGCACAGCGTGCACCGTCAGCCCGAAGAGCTCTTCGCCTTTCAGGTACTCAGGAAAGAGCCGTAGCATGTCAGCCTCTTTTCTCATGGCAGCCACAGGCTCGATGATGCGATTCCACACGGCTAAGAGGCCGGGAAAGAGAGTAGCCCTCAGAGGCAACTTCCACTCACTGACCTCTAGCTCTAAGCCCCAATCTTCACACCTCCCTGTCATGACGGTGGCTCTTCAGGACCCCAGCTTGGCCTCCCTCAACTGGCTAGAAGCTTCCAACCCTGGAGGAGCATCAGAGAAGCCTCGGTACATAGGAACACGAACGCAGGGCCCAGGAGACCATGCACAGGCCAGGTTCCTTGTTGCAAGCCAGCAGAACAGGCATGCTTTGGAGTTGGGAAGACTTGGGTTCAGGTTCCAGTACTGGCCATGGGACCTTGAGCCAAATAATCAGCCTCTAAGACTCAGGTTCTTTCTATTCATGCTGGGCATAATAACAGTACTTACTTCATATGGTTGGATGAATAAAATAACCTACATAAACACTTAGTTTAGTTTATGGCACATAATATATGCTCAATAAATGGTAACTGCTCTCATTGTTCTTTTTATCAGGAATACTAAAACTAAGATCAAAAGAATTTTGTCCAGGGAAAAGCAACAATAAGGAACTCCTGGTTAGGATCAAGTTGGGTGAATCAGACAATAGGGTCTCAGAACTGTATCCTTTAGTTCCACCAAGGATAGAAAAAGGAGCCAGGATATGTGAGGTTAGGCAAGGAAAATATTTCCAATTACAAGGGAATTTAAGGGGTCTTAAACCTATATGAATGGAGCACTGGTGGTGTAGTGGTTAAGAGCTGGGCTGCCAACCAAAAGGTCGGCAGTTCAAATCCACGCCGCTCCTAGGAAACTCTATGGGGCAGTTCTACTTTGTCCTATAGGGTCGCTATGAGACGGAATCGACTTGATGGCAACAGGTTTGTTTTTTAAGAGAGGCTGAGACGTCCCTGGGTGGCGCAAGCAGTTAAGCACTCAGCTGCTAACCAAAAGGTTGGCGGTTTGAGTCCACCCAGAGGCCTGGCGATCTATGTCCGAAAAATCAGCCATCTGAAAACACTATGGAGCACAGATCTACTCTAACACACATGGAGTTGCCATGAGTCAGAATTGAGCCAAGGCAACGGGCTTTTTTTTTTTTAAAGAGAAGCTTAAACACTTTCTCTGGGGATCTTCAAGAGGCCCCTGCCTGCCTGAGGTACAGGGAGAGGATCATCCACATGGAGGTTTTGGGGTGCTTATCAACATCATAAAGGTGACCCTGGGAGAAACTTGCCCAATTCCATATTCCCATTTCCAAGGCCAATGCTCACCCTGCGGGGAGGCGTCGGTGAAGACCAGGTCCTCCAGACCCTGCTCCGTGACTTTGATTATGAACTCTGGCCGCCCATTGTTCTCGCCGATCGAGCAACGGTAGCAGCAGCGGCGGTTGTTGGTGCGGAGGCTCCAGTAGATGCGTGTGGCCTCGTAGCCCACGGGATAGAGGGCGGTGGCACTATGGAAGTCAGCCATCTGGTGAGGGAGCAGCTGTCCAATGGCGTGGAACACAAGGCCCCCCACACGGAACATGTGCAGCCGCTCTCCCCGCTGGATGATGCTGGCGATTTGCTTCACCTCATCTCGCTCAATGTAGACCCGCCGGAAGACAGCAAAAGAACTCAGCTCCTGTTCGCAGGGCCCCTTAATCTTATGCATTGGGCATAGCATGGTCTTGTCCTTGAAGAACATGCACTTGGCGCGGATGGCACAGGCAAAATGGTAGACATTGGGGCAACGCATGCGATTGCAGCTGCTGGTGGCACCGGTGCGCTGGCACAGGGAGCACTTGGTTAGCAGTCCCCGGTGCAGAGCAACCTCCACATTCATCAGCGCCCCACCCTGGGTCTCATACACCTCCGTGGACCACAGGGCACAGTTGAGGTGTACCCACAGGTCCAGGTCCAGGTTCAGCAGGCGGGCGGGACCGTCGGTGGCCCCGTCGCCCTCCTCGTGGCAAAAGCAGCAGCGCCGCATGTCTCGAGGCACCTTGTCAGGTCGCAGGGCTGTGCCAAGCTGCTCCATAAACTCTGCCACTTCCCGCTCATCCTCCTGCTGCCCACTGCCCTTCTGGATGGTCAGTAGCAGCCGCAGCCGCTTCCAGCGCACCCCCTTCCACTTCTTGAGGCGAGGGGGGCGGGAATCCTCCCCTTCTTCAGGGGGCCGGGCTCGGGGCTTGGGCCGGGCTGACTCAGGGGAGGAGGCGAGAGGCAGAGGCGAGGGGACTGGTGGCTCAGCTGAGGGTTCGGCTGGAAGTTCAACCATGGGTTCAGCAGGTGGGCTGGCAGGAGAGGGTGCCAAGGGGGAGGGAGGTGGGGAGGGTTCTTCAGGAGGCGGGGCCGAGAGCTGTCGCACATCCAGATTGGAAACGTTGTAGGTGTAGCTGTGCTGGGTGGGTGGCTCTGGGGCAGGGCTCTCCTGTGGGAGGGTGCCCCGTGTTGTTAGTTCCAGTGCCTCACCTAGCTAGCTCCTCCCTTAGGCGAAAAGAACACTGGCCCTCTCCCCTCCTCCTGGCCCAGATTTCACTCTCCCTAAAGCCTCCTGGCTTCTCTGTCCAAGTCAGTACGTTTTTCCTAACACCCACACCCTTGTCTGGCCCAGACCCACCTGTTTCAGGAGGCTCAAGATGTCTAGCTGGCTCTTGAGGGTATAGCCAGGCAACACTGCATCAAACTGCTTCAGCCAATCAGGGCCAGCTTCTGGGCTCTTGCCTCCCAGACCCTTTTCTTTCCCACCTGCAGGAAGGAAGGGGTCAGAGCCTCCCACCAGAACTATTCCCCTCAAGCCCCAAGGGACTTTCCTGGCACACTCACCAGGGCCCTCAGCTTCCCTCTTCTTGGGCTCAGTGCCTGCCTGGGCAGGGCTCTCTGAGAAGAGCACTTCATACGAGTTAGGGATCTTCATGCTTAGCAACTCTGCCACTGCCACCATCACACCATTTAGATTCTACAAGGGCAGGGACAGAGATGGAGGGACATGTCAGCAGAGCGTCTGGCATAAGCACAACCCCCAGCCTGGTGGGGACAAGGACATCCAGAACACAACCTCCCGAGCGGTTGGTTATCCTGCCCCTGGGCCGCTCCCAGCCCATCTCATTTCCCAAACTGCTATGGGCATCAACGAGAGCTCTGCAGAAAGAGATCTATGTTGAATCAGTTTACGAAATGATGTTCGCTATATCCACAACTCGGAGAGTCACAACACGCATTAGCAAATTAAAGGACCTGAGAAGTCCTGCAGTAAGAAATCTGTTTGTTTGTTTTTTTTAAAAACTAGGTCTTCCATTTTCTCTGACCACAAAATCCTGTTAACATTTCAAAAAACAGCAGAGAGTTGCACCGAATGTAACAGGGGAAGTGCTGTCTTTTAGCATTTGTCACACTGTACACTCTACTCATTTGCTGACTTGTCTGTCTTTACCACTGGACTATAAGCTCCTTGAAGGCAGAGATCATGCTTCATTTACCCTAGTACCCGCAGCCTCTAGCCCAGGCTTTCACACGTAGCGGGTACTCAGTAGGAGTTTCTGGATGACCAAATGTTTGTTTTTAATCTAGACAAGCTCCAGGGAATGCCCTCTGACTAGGGTCTCCTTGGCCTTAGAGGCACCCCCAGAACAAACCTTGGCTGCAGCAGCAGAGACCGTCAGCATGACTGACACCTCACTTCCTTTGCCCTTTTCCCAAGTTGTGGCAGGCAGCTTTCCAGGGACCTCCAGGTCCAAGGCCCCATAAGGTTTGGTATCTGGGAAGACTGAATGTGAAAGAGAGACCTGTGTGAGGTCCAGTCGCCTTGTTCTCCCAGCCCTGGCTGCCCTAGCCCATGCCCAAAGCAACACCTACCTGGGATGCTGGCCCGAGGAATGATGGGGATGACAGGGGATAGGGCCCGGTCGTCCTGCTCCCACCGGCATGAGCCTAGCTGAGGGAAACGAGGTGCCTCCTCCCCCAGGATGCTCTCGGGGGATGAAGCTGGCACAATGCTGTCAGGAGAATCGCTATCCTCATCACTCTCCATCCTACGGGCCAAAATTTGACACCTGTTTCTACAGCTCTGTGGACTCCCCCTCCCAAATCTAGAGATCAGTAGATGTCATAGCCTCATTTGAAATCTGCCATTAGTCAGAAGAAAACTGAGGCAGCCCACCCTCTACCCCCCATTCCTTATCTCCATTTCCGGCCCCACCCCCACCTGACATCCTCAGTCTGATTGTGAGGGGGTGTAGGCAAGGCGGCCAGCAGGTCTAGACTTTTCACCTCTGAAGCATCTGAGGAGTGGAGAGGGAGAAGGAAAGTCAGGGTGAGGGTGACCAGAGCCGATGGTACTTTCTCGTCTACATTTCAGGCCTAACTAGCATGAGACCTTAGGTTAGCTATCATAACCACTCTCTACCCATCCACCCACTCCCAGTCTGGGGCAGACAAGTTGTATTTACCGAGCTTTCTCTATGTGCCAGGCCCTGGGCTTTAGATACCCCTTTGTTTATTAATCTTTTAACAACTCTATTAAGCATTATAATACCCATTTTATAGTGAGAAAATGAAGGCTCAGGCAAGTCAATCAAGTTGTCTGACTATAGTAACATAGCTAAATAAATAAATGCAGGAGCCAGAATTCAAATCCAGATCTGACTTAGCTCCATACCCACTAAAGCTGGACTGTTCTTAGACATAAAGCTTCATTAATACTATCCCTGCTATGCCCACCCCCTACTCCACTGTTGCCTTTGCTCTAGACTCGAAGACCCATCCTTGCCCATTACAAATCAGTCCTGAAGAGGCCCTTCCTATCTTGGGTATCCTGCCTTATAAACTCACAAGGCATTGTGTAACATACTCATTTCTTAAACTGCATATCAGGGCAGACTAACTGGCCTGGACCTCAGCCACCAAATCCTGCTGGGGAAGGAAGGGTCCACTCTGCTCTTGACTTACTCCTCAGTGCCCCTTCAGTCTCTCGGGCAGAGGCAGCATCCTTGGGGTGCTCCCCCAGCTCTTCAGATGGGGTGACGCCATTCACCATCTTCTGCTGCACCGATGGGGGTGGGGTGGGGGGCAGCGACGAGGGTGGTGTCGGCGGGTTACTCAGGTTATTCTGGGGGTGGGGTGGGGTGTTGTGTGCAAGATGGCATAGGGAGACTGATGTAATCTCCTGGCCCCACACATCAGCAATTTCCTCAAGTCTTCCACTCCCATCCCACCTCCCTAAGAACGTCATTATCCCCAAAGGTATTGCCATTTTTCTGACCTTGGTAAGCAGCTGGGAATAGTAGTCAGGGCCAGTGGGCAGTGCCCCACTTCCAAAGGCCCCCCTCAGCTGGCTCTGCCCACTGATTGAGCAGCCACTGCCAAAGGGGGCAAAGAGGCTAAAATTGGCGGTGATGGTAGGCTCCGTTAGGGGCAGCAGGGACAGCTCCTAGGAGGGGCAAGATGACACGGTTGGAAACCTCCAGCATTTTCATCTCTGCCACTGCACACCTAGGGGCCAGGGTGCCCCCTATCCTGGGACGGGACCAGGGGACTGGCTCCTGGGGGTCACCTGTTTCAGCTGTTTCAGCAAGGCCTCGCTGGCCCTGACCCCGTCCTCCTTCCGCAGCTTCTTTCGGGAGCTCACCAACCTGTCGCTTGCCTTCTGTACCCGCTTGGGCTTCGGGGTCAGTGGCTTCCTTGCTGCTGCATCCTAAGCCAGATAACCACAGTGAAGGGTGCTACCTGCATCTTCAGAGTCCTCACCTCTTCTGTTTGACCCAGACCTGCTTTCCTGCCCCCAGGCTCCAGATCCCACTCTATTGCTCCACTCTGGCTAGAGCACTTACCTCCTTGTTGCTGGGGGTACCCTGTAGTTTTTGCTCCAGACCAGTCAGCTTGCTGTCAAGGTGTCCGTTGACCTCAGCTCGCAGCCCCTCGGGCCCCCGCCCAGTGCTGAGCTGCACATTCTTTGCCCGTAGAAGCTTCTGCAAGAGCAGATGTCCAGCCTCTGAGCGGTGTCCTGCCAGCAGGAGGTGGTTGCTGGTACCTGGTGTCCCTAGTGGTTCCCCATTGGTCTCCCTTTTCACCGCCTGGGCCCCCAGGGCACATGGCTCTTCCCGAGGCTCCTGCTTGATGCTGACATGGGGCGGCTCAGGCACCGCCTGCCCATTCACCTGCTCCAGATGCCCAGGATCTGGCTTCTGGGCTTCTGCGAGGTTGTCTGGGGGGTCCCAAGGTCCCAGCCCCTTGCCAAAGAAGGTGTCCGCAAGCTGGGCAGCAGCAGGTGAGACTCTCCCAGAAGGCTCCCGGGGCTTTGGAGTCCCTGGCTGGGTGGGAGTGAGCTGGACTTCAGAGTGGAGCTGGGAGCTGGGGGAAGGTAATTTTGGTGAAGGTCTCTTTGGTTCTTGGGGGCTGGATGGTGGAGGTGTGGGATGTACAGGGCCAAGGACTGGTCCTGTTGATAAGGCTCCTTGTGGGGCAGGGAGCCGGGATGGGCCCTGAGGTCGAGGCCCTGCCCCTAGCTCCTGGAGGGGGCCTGTCTGGGATCCAGGGAAGCTTCCAAGTTGGGGTTGACGGCCTAGGAGGCCCTGTAGAGGAGAGGGCTGCGTCCCAGGCTCCTGGAAGGGTGGGGTCTGGCGTACTGTCTGACTCTGCTGTAGCTGTCGCTGCATGAGAAGTGCCTGTAGCTGCTGCTGCTGCTGAGGACTCAAGTGCCGCAGCTGTGGGGTTTTGGCCAGGACCCCTTGGAGCTGTGCTCGAAGCTGACCCACTGTAGGCATGACTCCAGCCCCAGGCAGGCCCTGCCCAGACTGGGGGACAGGTCCTGGTTTGGGAGGCTGTGGCCCTACATTACTTTGCATGGGCCGCTCTAGCCCGAGGGGATGTTGGGGACCCATAAGGTTCTGGCTCATGGGTCCAGGCTGCTCCCCTAAGGAAACAGAGGGTTGTGACAGCAGGTGGGGCACAGATGAGGCCTCAGAAGATGATCCACTGCCTAGCTGCCCATGGCTTCCCCCACCTGCTGTGTGGAGCAAGTTCACTTGCTGCTGTTGTCCAGGGAGCCTCAGAGGTGGCTGCAGCTGCAGGGAGTTGGGCTGAGGCTGGGCCTGGGGTTGGACAAGCAAGAGTTGTGAGTCCCCAGAGACTGAAGGCTTTACCTCCCCTGGTTCGGCAGCCGTTGATTCAGGTGTAGTCCCTACTGCTAGAGGGCCTCCCTGATGTGTTGAGGGTCCCTCAGTGACCTCTGGAGGGAGAGCTGTCTCTACAATGCCTTGTTCCTTGCCCGTCAGGAGGAGGGTTGGGCCCAGGGCTCCGGGGCTAGAAAAGTGTTGAAGAGGCTTGGCTGGCATGCCAGGGCCAAGTGTCACCTGCTGCTGCTGCTGCTGCTGCTGCTGCTGCTGCTGCTGCTGCTGCTGTTGCTGCTGCTGCTGCTGCTGTTGCTGCTGCTGCTGCTGCTGCTGAGGAGACAGTAAAGTTCGACTCTGGTTCAAGAGGCCCATCTGCTGCTGCTGTTGAAATTGCTGCTGCTGCTGCTGCTGCTGCTGCTGCTGCTGCTGCTGCTGCTGCTGCTGCTGCTGCTGCTGTAGTTGCTGCTGCTGTAATTGCTGCTGCTGTACCTGCTGCTGTTGTAGCTGCTGCTGCTGCTGTAGCTGCTGCTGTTGCTGTTGAAGTTGCTGCTGCTGCTGAAGCTGCTGCTGCTGTTGTTGAAACTGGTGTTGCTGAAGCTGCTGCTGCTGTAAGGAGCCCATGGGCTGTGCATTCAGTTTGGGCTGCCCACTGTGTGGCATCAGACCCTGCTGAAGATGGGAGAGCCCTGCCATGGATCCCTGCTGTTGGTGCTGTTGTTGTTGCTGCTGCTGCTGGGATGTGACCAGCCGGTGTGCCATAAGGCCCTGACCCTGCTGTGCTAGCTGGGGGGAACTCAGCACCCGAGGCTGGGTCAGAAGTACCTGTCTGTGAGGGCCCTGGGGGCCCAAAGCTCCAGGGTGCTGCTGCTGCTGGTGTTGCTGCTGCAACACTGCCACCTGGGCAGGGCCCAGCATGCCCTGGGGCCCCTGGGATGGTTGGGGAGACAGCTGTTGGACCAGGAGGCCCTGATGGCTGTTGGGAGGCAGAAGTCCCTGGGGCTTAGGACCCAGGGCCTGGTTTGCCTGCACCCCTGGGCCCTGTTGCTGCTGTTGCTGGATTGCCACCTGTCCTAGAAGGTGTTGTTGCTGCTGCTGCTGCTGTTGCTGCTGCTGCAGTTTCTGGGCCAGCTGCATGCGTTGCTGCTGCAGCTGCCTTTCCTGTAAGAGCCTTGAATCAGGTCCCAAGCCCCGAAGAGCAAGGTTGCCAGGGAAGAAGCTGCCAGAGGGACCAGTCAGGGCCCCAGCCCCACCAGAATGTTGCTGTTGCTGCTGCTGGGCCCGGGCTGTGTTGAGGAAGGGACCACCTGGTTGTCCAGGTAGTGCCATGCCCCCAGGGGGTAGGCGAAGATTTCCAGCTTGCCCACCCAGAGGTCCCTGAGGTGGCTGTAGCCCATGGCCTGGGAGCAGCTGACCAGGGAGCTTGGTGAGTAGTCGGGGACTCTGGGAAGGGCTGAGGGCCAGCACAGCTGAGTGCTGCTGTTGCTGTTGTTGTTGTTGCTGCTGTTGTTGCTGTTTATTCCGATATTCTGCCATGAGATTAGTGTGCTCTTTCTGTTGTTTTCGGACCTAGCATGGGAGAGTCAGAGAGGTCAGCATGGAGCCTGCTCACCCATGCCATCCCTCCTCCCTAGCTTCTAGGTGCTAGGCTGAAGTTTGTTTTCCCCACCTGATCCAGTTGTTTCTGGATCTTGCTCTGCTGCTCTGTGACCAGCTTGAGCTTCTCTGCATCGGCCTCTGGGAACTCACGGCCAGCCTTTTTGGCGGTGCGCTGCTTGGCACACAGAGCCTTCCGGGACTTACGGTGCACACCAATCTGCTCCTCTAGCACCTTCAGCTGCATCTGTAGGAGCTGTTGGGTGTGGAACAGCCACTCCTCATATTGCCGCTGGTCAGCCTCATCTGGGAGAGGAAACAATGTCAGGACCTATAAATAAGATGGTGATCCCAATCCCTTTTCTTCCACATATCCCAAACCACTTCCTTACACCCTTCTCCCATGTCCCATACTCACTGATCACCCCCTGAGCAAAAGTGGGTGGGTTGGGGCGAGGTTGGGAGGGGTCAGCGGCACTCCGCTCCTGCAATAAGAGAAACTGCTAAAGGGTTACTGTTCTGTGCCAGACCCTAAGAAGGGTGGCCCAATAGCATAGGACACAAGTTCCTACTCCCATCTGGCCACTTACCTGGCCACTCCCAGGTGCCACATGGTTCTGCAAGTCATTGCCAGGCCCCCCTGAGAGCCGCTGGGCTAGCAGTGACACTTGTTGCCTGTAGTCCACCAAAGCAAAAAGGGTAAGTGTTAGTGGATGGGGAAAGCAGAAAGGCAGAGAAGAGGTGGAACAAGTAAGGTCAGGGATGGTGGGCCAGGTAGGTGAGGGGTGTAACTGGAAAAGGAAAAAGCCAAGCCCCTCTGCCCCCAACTCTTACCTGTTCATACCGGGTGCCACCCCAATGCTGCCCTGAGCCATCACTTTCTTGATGCCTTTCAAAGCCACCATCTTGGCCTTTGCAATGGGATCAATAATATCTTCTGCAGCAAATTTGTCTAGGTCTGGAGAGGAAACAGCCAAGTGAGCTGAGTTTTGGGCTCCATGTCTACTCCAGGAGCCCTGGTGGCGCAGTGGTTAAGCGTTTGGCTGCTAACCAAAAGGTCGGAAGTTCAAATCCACCAGCCACTCCTTAGAAACCCTGTAGGGCAGTTCTACTCTATCTTATAGGGTCGCTATGAGTTGGAATTGACTCGACGGCAGTGGGCTTGGTTTGGTTTTGGTGTGCTCCACTCCATGTCTGCTGTTCCTTCCAAGAACAATGGCGTGGCACAGTGGAAAGACCACTGGACTAGGAGCCAGGCCACCTGGGTGACTCAGCTCTGCTATTCACAGGACATGTGGCTCTGTTTTTACATGCACAGTGCTAGGAAGAGGTACTTAATAAATATTTATTGATGCGATATATCAATGTCATTTCAGCTATAAGCCTCAGTTCACTCCTCTATCTGAGTGAGATCACGAGCCCTACCCTGCCTACCTCACAGAGCTGTTGAGAGAGTCAAACATGCTGAGAATATGAGTGCACTTGATGACCTGGAAAGCACTCTTCCAAAGCAGTGTTCTTAGAGCCTCTAGTGCAACCCAAGAACCCAAGACACGGGCCTTGTGCCAAAGCCCTAAAGGCCAGAGCTGTTTTAGGCATGACACGCAGCACCTGTAACTACATCCAGGATGTAGGGTAGAAAAGCAGAAATAAGGAACCAACAACAACTTAAATCCTCCTACAATCCTGCACTTTGTGTATTTCCCCATCGCTCAGAAAACTTATCCAACTGCCCACTTTCCATAGAACTAATCAAACTCCCTCTCCTGGCATTTGAGGCATTTGATACAGTTAACAGTACCAGAGTGTCAGGGTTCAAACTCTAGCTCTGCTAGCTGCTAGGTGAGTGAACTTGGGCAAGTTGCTTAACCTCCATGCCTTGGTTTCCTCTTCCGCAAACCAAAAATAATAGTATCTACTTCATGAGTCCCCGGGTAGTGCAAGTGGTTAACATGGTCAGCTGCTAACTGAAAGGTTGGCAGTTTGAGTCCACCCAGAGGTGCCTCGGAAGAAAGGCCTGGTGATCTACTTCCAAAAAATCATCCATTGAAAACCCTATGGAGCACAGTTCTACTCTGACACACATGGGTTCACCATGAGTCAGGATCAACACAACAGGAAATGGTAGGTAATGAGTTTGCGGTGGTGATTAAATTAGACAATGAATGCAAAAACACTTAGCACATTACTTGGCAAATAGCGGTTACTCAATAAATGTTAATGGTATTATAATTCAAGGACTTCCTCAATCTGACCTCCCTACCTCTCCAGAATCATCCACTCACATTCCTCTACATAAAGTCTACTCCAGCCTTACCACTTCACTCACTGTTCTCCAAACACCCCATAGGTTTTCCAGCCACTACGGCCTCACTCAAGTCTTATCACCTATCTGGACTGCTTTTCTTACACCACTCTCCAAGTTCTAAACTTTCAGCCTCATCACAACTGCAAAGCCTTTGCTAATCAGGTTTCATTCATGCATTCAGGCATCTTCTGAGTGCCTATTATATGTTAGGAACCATTGCCCTCCTTCTTAGGAGCTACCATGCTTCTGCCTGTACTACTAGTATGACATTTAGTCAAAGTTCTTTGTGTCCCATTTCCCTTAACTAGAGTTTGTTTTAGATCTCTAGCCCCAGTGCCCATTTGGTGGTAACAACAATCAGCCTGGAGTAACTCAGCCATGCTCCCAACTAAGGATACCTGTATCTGGGAAGAAGCTGTTAGCCAGCTGCTGCTGCATCGCCAGCTGCTGGGGCTTCATACACATGGAAGGTGGCACAGTACCCATGGGCTTCTGTGTCAGCACTGGCTGTGGGCTCTGCTGAGGTACCAGTCCTGCTTGCCCTCCATGCTGTCCACTTAGCATATGCCCTTGGTTGGACACCATGGCCATGGATGGGGCCAGGCGCTGCTGGAGGGCATGAGCTGGTGGCTGGGTGGGAATCAGTGGATGGGCCAAGCCTGGCTGTCGGGTACCTCCAAGACCCAGGGAAAGCTGCTGTTGGGGCCCAGCCAAACTGGAAGAGCCCTCATGTGGCAAAGGCATGGCCTGGGCAGAGCCTGGTGTGGACAGTAGGGAATGCTGCTGCTGTTGCTGCTGGGCAGGCTGCAGTTGTGCTGAAAGCTGCTGCTTCTTCTGCAGTTCCTTCTTCTCATGCTCCAAAAGATCCTCAATGAGTAGGGGCAACTCACTGGCCACCAGTGAGCTCTCCATCTTGTCAAGTTCATCCCCAGACGCCGTGTGTCCACTGGGCAAGGCCAGCGTCCCACTCTCTAGCTCAAACTTTTCCAGCAGGGAAGACCCTCCTGGGCCACTCAACGGGCTGGGGGCCAGCAGGTGAGCCGGTGGTCCTCCTGTGGCCCCAAACGGGCCCTTTTCACCTGTGTGGCCACTGCTGGAAAAGGGCCCTGTGCCCATCCGCGTGTCCCGGTTGCCAATCACGCTCTGTCCTGGCTTCAGCCCCAGGCCCAAAGAAGTGGTGGCAGGTGCTGGCTCTACCTTGGGGGTGGTAATAGTGAACTGGCAAGGGGAGGGGTGGGACCCACCCTCCTCCACCTTGGTTTTCACTTCAGGGAGTACCGGTGCCAGGCGGGGCTCAGAGGCATCAGGGGCAGAGGCAGGGGCAGGGGCAGGGGCAGGGGCAGGACGCTCCTCAGGGCCCAAGGGTCCTGGCTCCACCCCCCGCAGCAAGGCCTCTCGCTCAGCCTTCTCATTGGCTGATTCCACCAGCCTCAGATGCTCATTGAAAATATCCTTCTTGTCCCCAGTGTCTAGCTCAGGGTCAGTATAGGCCAGTAGGTCAAACTCATCTCCGTTGAGCAGATCATCTAGGTGGGGGTCATTAGTCTCCAGGTTTTCTAGGGTGCCCAGCTCATCATCACCCTTAGCCACGTCCACACCCAAGCCCAGATGAGCAAGCTCCTCATCATCCTCTAGGGCCTTGTGGGCATCAAAGTCATCATCCAGCTCAGAATCCTCACAGGGTAGTTTCCCAGCTTCCAGGGCCAGAGGAGGGGGGCGGCTAAGCTCAGTGCTCGAAGGGGGCCGGCTGACCAGCTCCAGGCCAGCGGCTAGGTTGGGACCCTTGGTGTGGGGTGTTGGATGGAGGCTGCTGTTCAATTCAGTGGCTGGTGGGGCTGAGGGTTTCTGTGGAAGAAGCCCTGATACCGTCAGGCTCCGAAGTCCTTCAGGGGCCAGTCGGTGGGGATCCTCACTTAGAGCATAGAAACGGGGTCTCTGAGGGGGCCCCTGACCTGGGAATGGAGGCCCCCCAGGTCCTAGTCCTTTCTGCACATTGTGCCGCAACTCAATGAACTGGGCAGGACCAGCTGGACCAGGCACTGCCTCACCAGGGCCAGGCAACCGGGTGGGAATTCCTGTCATGGGAGAACCTAGGGCTTGGCGGCCAAGTTCAGGCCCAGGAGTTGATGGAAAGCGAGTGGACATTGCAAGTCGCATGGAGGTTGCTGCTGTTGCCTGCTGCTGCTGCTGTTGCTGCCACAGTTGTTGCTGCTGTAAGGGCAGGGGCCCAGGATAGGGTGGTCGCTGATAGAAGGCTTGGGAGCCTCCTACCAGTTGTCTGGAAGAATATACAGTAGTCAGTAAAATGAAATCAGGATGAAGAAGAGCTAGAACATGGGTTTAGGACAACAAGGGAGGAAAAAGTTAATGCAATGAGGGGAAGGAATGGGAAGAAGAGTAAGTGGTATGGGAGGATTAGGGAGATGGGAAAAGCCAGAGGCAGCAAACAACAGCAGTAAAATCTGTCCCTTTGAATGACCCCCAGGGAGGCCCCGAGAGCCTTACCGGCTGTTCACATCCACAGAGGAAGGGGTGGGTGGTGGAGGTGGCCGGGAGAGTCGATCATCTGTGGGAAAAGCCCCTGGCCCCAGGACAGGGCCACCCAGCTTGCTCTGTGGCAGTCCCACAAGGCTACTCTTGTCCTAGGAGAAACGGAGGTAAGGCTGCCACCCTCAGTAGCCTGGCTCCACCACTTTGCTGGGCCCTGCTACCCGTTGCCACTCCACCTACCTGGGTCCCAGTGAAGGGAGTCTGGCCTCGACTCAGCTGCTCAAAGGCAGGGCTGCTGGGCTCCGCACCCCAGCTGCCCGGGGGCCCCACTGCTCCTGCAGCTGCTGCAGCTGTTTCCTTCTCCTGCCGCAGGGTGTTGCGCTGGATCTGCTGCCGAATCAGCAGCTCCCGCAGTCGCTGGCGCTGTGGAGAGAACAGAGAAGAGGAATTAAGTCAGTTCTACTCCAATCATGAGGCTGGCCCAGAGAGAGCAGAGCTATGGGGGGCTCAGTTCCAGGATGTCGACTCACCTGCCGTTGCTTCTCCAGCTCTGTCTGACTGAGGCTGGGCATGCCTGGATCCTGGGTACCTGGGAGTTCAGGTGCCGCTAGGGAGCTGCCCATTCCAGTCCCTGGGTCTTCTCGCTTCTCAGCTGGAGAGGTGATCCCTGCCCGCTGTGAGGCTCCATGGGACAGGTAGGGGAGGGATCCATCGGGTGCAGGCGGTGGCAGGACTGATGGGGGGCGTAGCGGGGACAACCCATAGCCCTCTCCTGTGGACCCGCTGCTGGGACCCAGGGGGCTGCCTGATGTGTGGAAGTTCCCCGCGGCTACTGCGTAGTTTGTGCTTTGGGGCTTGCCCAAGTTGGCGCTGGGCCCAAAATGGCTATTGATCCCATGGGGTGGGGGGGGACCAGGCTGAGGGGCAGGGGGCTTTAAGGAAGGCTCCCCTACCGCCTGAGGGAGAGTGAAACGCATAGGAGAGGGGGTGCCCACAAATGCACCGGTCCCAGGGGACCGGGTGAAATTGGAGGGCTGCCCACTTGGGACCTTGGCGTGGAGCTCACCTGTTGGCCCTGAGGGCAGGGCTGCTGGGAAGCCCCCAGCCCCCAGAGGAGTGTGGGCTAGAGGCCCAGCCTTGAAGGCAACTTCAGAAGGCTGGGGTCGGGGTGGCTTATGCAATGGGGCAAATGGGTCACGGGACTGAGGGCGTGAGGGTGGGCGAGAATAAGGGTCAGGGGACTGGAAGCGAGGGGTAACAGGGGATGGGCAGAAAGCCTCAGCAGAGAGAGGACGGGGTGTCAGTGGGGACTGGGAGCTGGACTGGGACTGAGGACTGGCAGGAACTCGGGAGAAAGGGTCAGAGGGCAGTGAGCGAGGGGGCAGGGCACAGCAGCTCTCAGGGGGTGGTGGCTGGGGCCGAGGAGTCAGTGGGGGCTGGGCATAGGGGTCAGGGTAAGGGCTAGGGCGAAAGATGTCTGGGTGGCTTGGGGGAGAAGGGGCCAAAGCCTGGGCAGGGGGCGGCTCCTGGGGCCGTAGGCTCAAGCCTGGGCTCTGGGGCTCTACCTGAGATGCCCGAGGGGTCAGAGGGGCTTTGAAGACATCAGGTGCCTTTAACTCCAGGCCACCTAGGTGGGGGCCTGAGGAGGGTGAGTCAACAAAACCCAGGTTTGGGGGCCCATAGCTAGGAGAGGCTGCCCCAAGCTCTTCCTTCTTCACCTCTAGTGCCTTCCGGGGCTCCCCAAAAGGTGGGGGTGAGAGCAGGGGCTCGGAAGCCTTGCCTCCCCCTACCCCTGGGCTCTCAGGCACAGCCAGGTTGTCCAGTGAGGGGCAGCGGGGTTTGAGAAAGGGGTCAGGTGTGGAAGGCTGGTGTCGGGGAGTGCCAGGTGGGGTTGTGTGAAATTCCCCTGGCTGACCAGTCCCAGGACGAGATGAGGGGCCCATCGTCGGAGGCTGTGCGGGGGCCCCAGTCGGGCTAGGATAAGGGGGATAGGTGGGTGGTGCCGTGGGGAAGCGGGGCTCCAGGGCATAGGCGGGGGCCAGTCCAAAGGGGTCCTGCGAAGGCACTTGGGCGGGCACCTGGGGCGGGAGCTTGAGGAAGAGCTCACCAGGCGAGTCGGGGCCGGGCACCGTGCCTGCCGGTGGCTTCAGGAACCCGTCCGCAGAGGTAGACAAGCCGGCGGGGGTAGTGGGGCTGCCAATGAAAATGGTGGGGGCAGCAGCAGGGGGCGGACTGCCCAGTGCCCCTGGCTGGGGGGGAATGCGGAGATGTAGGGCCGGTCGGTCAGTCTTACGGGCTATGTCGCCCACCTTGGTTTGCTTGTTGATCTGGCTCTCAGCCTGCTACAGGGGAGACCAGGCATACAGCAGTCAGGCTGCTATGGACAGGCCCAAGTCCCCCACACCCTCAGAAAGGGCACCCACAACAGGACTTCGATGGCTCAGCCCAACCCATCCCAGCCCTGACTCACCTTCTGCACCTTGTTGATGCGGTGAGCCGCCCGGTTATCTTTGGCCTTTTGCTAAAGGATACAAAACACAGTTTTAGGCCTACAGCTCAGCCTCATGCCCAGCCCCCATGCCTCACAATGTCACTCACACTCCCTACCCAGAAGCGATCCCTCTGGCCCAGCTGCTTCAGGGGTAGGGAGTAGAAAGAACTGAGGTGAATTTCCCAAAGACACCTCCCTCCAAGCTCAGTGCCCCAAGATGAACCATGCTGTTTTCTGTCTCACCAGGTAGGGGGCTTTGTCCGCAGCTGGAACCTTTCTCCAGAGCTTCATGATTTGTTTGCATCGGCTAGACCAGTCTGAGGGCAGAAAGAATGAGTTAGAGAAGACATGGCACTCCACTACCCAGCATGTTGCCAGGCTGTTTCCCTTGCCCTCATCCCACAGGTACCTGGGTAATCTTGTTTGAGATTGGGAAAGTTAATGTTGGCATAGAGCACAGGCGAGATGGTGGAGAGCTGGCCCAACTCCTCGTCCTTCTCCCAGCGCTGAAGACTCCGCTGGTTATAGGAGAGCCCGTCGCCCTCACCCTCCGTGGTGGGGGTGGTGGGGGTAGAGGGCGTGGTGCCCCCTGACCCCGTCCACGGGCTGTCTGGCTCACCGGGTTCCGGGCTGAAGAAGCCCCCGCGCTCCCTGGGGCGCAGGGGCAGAGAGTCACAGGGGGCAGGGATGCCAGGCTCCACCACAGACACATTGCCCACAGCCCCAGGCCACTGCCTTGTCCCGACAGGGAAGGGCCCCTTTCAAGAGAGTAGGGAGGAGAAGGGGCCCCCAGGAGTCCAAGGGAGGGAAGGCCCGGACCCAGTCTAAGGGAAGAGACAACAGGGCTGCCCACGAAGGTTAAGCATAGATACCAACCTACTATCCAGGAATGGGGACTGGCAGAGGCCAGGGTAGGAGTCCATTGGGCTGTTGGAGGTGAGATTGCCCAAAGAGAGTCCACCTACAAGAGGCATCAGATCAGAGAGAAGGGAGCAACCGGCCCATCCTAGGGGCAAGTTTGGCTACACCTGCCCATCTAGTCTTCAAACCACCCCTACCTGCACCGCCCTGGAGAAAGGGCCTCTGCAGTGGCGTACGGCTGCCATCTAGGCCAGGGGTTCCACAACCCAGATGCTGCTCTCGTTCAGAACCCAGAACATCCTTGAAGAGCTGCTGCAGGTCTTTGGATTCCATCTTAGGCAATTCTGTAGGGGAATGATGAGGGACGATGCTGAGGAAGACTGGGGAGCTGACGGGACCCCACAAGTATACGAATGGTCATGGCCAGGGAAGGTGCCCAGGACTCCCTTCCAGAGACATGGTAGAGACGACAGTCCCACAGGTAGGACCTTCTCCTTCCCCCATAGAGGACCTTTACACACAATGAGGTACGGGTCACAGCCTCACCTTCTGTGGGAATCCTGTCTAAGTCAGAGCTAAGCATCCCTTCACCTGGGGTGCCTGGCTTCTCGGGGTCACTGGGCACTGGGGATGCCTTTATGCCCCCATCCTCAGGTCCTGCAATTGCCAGGAGAAACCCATCAGTCAAGGCCAAGATGAAGGTACCACATCAGCCACCCTGAACCACACAGGGGCATGCAACAGTTTCCAGCCTCCAACCCTGCCAGTGCTCAGGGGCAGAGCAGGTCGACAGAGGCAAAGTCAAGACAGGACACAGTCCCCCAGCAGCCCTCACCTGGTGTATCAGCTTTGCCCTCGAGGCCACGTGATTCTTCATCTGCAACATCTGGACCATCATCTCCTAAGAGCAATAGCCCCCACTCTAATCAGAGATGCCTTACACCTGACACTCAGGCAGGTCCCCAGCTCTACAGAACAGGGCCTTCGGCCCACCCTCGACTGCTGGAGACCAGTCCATTTCCCACCAAATACCCCTGACAGCTCCTAAGTACAGAGGGAAGATAGATCCCTTCACACCCCTTCACCCATGACTGACCTTTCTGCAAGGTTGGGGGCTCCTTCCTTTCTGAGCCTCCATCCCCCTTGGTTTTGGGGGTTCCTAGTCCAAAGCTTGGCCGGCCCACCCCGACTGCAAAAAGGGCCTTACGGCTCAGGTCCAGCAGCTCCTTCCCAAAGAAGGCTTCCTGTGAGAGGAATCAGGGAGAAATAGGTTTTTTCATGCTCTGCAGGGCCCAGACACTCCCACTCACCCCTCAGACCCTAAGTCCCACCTGCAGGTAAGCAGGGAACATGTCCTCCAGTTTGCTCTTCTTGCGCCCTCGCCGCTGCTGCTTCTTCTTCTCATCCCCATCAGCTAAGCTCTGCTCAACGGAGCCCTCTGCCGGCAGGTCAGAAGGCATCACTGAGGACAGGACAGGAGGTGTCAGCCTTTCTGGTGACCCTGGGCATGCTGCTCCCTACTCAGCCTGGTGACACTTTCTGCTTACCCTCTCCCCTGACACCAGTCAGGCCCATCACCCTCTTGGCCTTTTCAGTGGCCCATTCGCCAGGTCTCCCTGGCATTGCCCTGTGGGTCCTGTGATCCCCACCTTCTCCCAGGCCCCACTGGTGCCCTCACCCGTCTCACCCTCGTCGGGCTGCCCATCACCACTCAACACCTCCGCCTGTGCTGCAGGCCCCCTTTTCACACGTGTATGGGATTTCCGCTGTCGCACCATGAAGCCACCAATGCCTATGAGGAGGAGGTAGATGTGAAGATGAGGAGCTGCTGGGGGACCTGGTCCTCACCACCACCCCTCCCCATCCCAGGGCCTCACCAGGACGATACGGTTTGCGCTTGCGTTTTTTGCTTTCCTCGGTCTCCTCCTTGCCAGGCTCTCCGTCAGGGCTGATGGGGCCCTCCAGTTTAATTTCGCACTCCATGTGCTCTACACCACCTGCATAGGGAGACAGAAGAGATGGAGGCAGATCAGAGGCTTGGGCCCATTTAACCTTGTCATCCTGGCACCCAACAGCAGAAAGAGCTGAGTGCCCTGCCAGAGCCATTTGGACGTGACTAACAGTGGCTTGAGGGTGACTGGGAGGGACAACGTTGCCCCCACCCAGACCCCAACTTTCACAGGCCCACTCCCACAACTTTGCCACTCCCCAAGGTTCCCCAGCCCAACCTTCACCCTTGATAAGCTCATCAGCGTCCAGGTCCCCATCCTTCTTGTCATCAGGTCCGAGGGCATCTGAGGGCTCAGAACCTTCTAGCCCTCCCTCGCCTGGGAGGCCAAGCCGCCCCCGCCGCTGGCGCCGCTTGTGCAGAGGTGACATCGTCAGGTTACGCAGCACGGCCATGCCAGTTTCTGTCAGCCACACACCCTCGAAGCGAAAGTACTGGGGCTCTGCACAAGGGGGAAGAGCATATGAGCCCTGGATGAACGCCCTAGGAAAACTAGGACTCCGAGTTTCGGCCTGAGTCCCCAGCTGGGACAAAGGCAGTGACAGAGAGGTCAGACAAAGTCCAGCCTGGGGTTTGAGGCCACCAATGAGCACTAGCTGAGGCCTGAGTTCAGTGGCCCAGGGAAATTCAGAGACAGACTGCTACCGCAGAAGCCTGATTTCGCTTATGATTAACCCTAGGTTCACCAAGATAGTCTTTAAATGTCTGGGGCTTGGAGGGCCCATAGTTGATGAACGCCAGCACACAGTACCCCAGATGCCAGAAACAGTGTCCACATCATGATGGAGAGAGAGAGACACCCCCAGCCTCCTTCACTGAGGAGAAAGAGCTGTTTTCTCTAGAGATGAGATTCTCGCAGGAAAGATGCGACATTGCCTAGAAGGTAGACTACAGGGAAACTGGAGAACTCCGTTCTAGTCATAACTTCACCACTAACTTACTGAGTGACCTTCGGCAGGCCACTCAACTTCTCTGGGTTTTAGTTTACTCCTCTTAAAATGAAGAGATGAAGTTAGGGGGTTGGAGCTGGCCTAGACAGATGGTGTCTACAGTCTCCTCTGGCTCCGGCATTCAAAATTTTGTGACTCACCTGGCTCTTTCACTTTCATAGGCACCAACTCTGGAGGCGCAACAGGCACTGTGAAGAGAAGGCCAAAACCAAGGCAGCTCGAGACCCTATCCCAAAGCAAGGCACCTCTGCCCTGACTCCTCCTCCACCCCATCCCCTGCGCCTCGTGCTAACCCGCAGGCTTTATCACATAGGGTTGGCAGGAGACACAGTCAAAGCCCTCATCTGCAGCCTGCTCCACTTCTTCCTCTGTGAAGAGGCTCTCACAGCCAGCATGCATCCACCTGGGACAAGGGAGACAGGAGGAAATGAGCCCAGGCAATGGCAAGACTCAGAACGGAAGAAAAAACCAATGTGAAGAGTAAGGGGTAGGGAACGTCCTCACCGTTCACAGTGGCGACACTGGATGAGTAGGTCCTCTTCTACGTATGGGGCATGACAGATAGGGCAGGTCACCAGGCTAGCACAGGGCCCACAGTGTGTGTAACTATTCTGCCATTCACAGTGGAAGCCAGGGGAAGCGGCCCCACACTGCATACAGGAGACACACCTGTGGGGGCAGAAAGGCAGGACCTTGGCACCAAACGTACCCAAGGCACCTGGAGTCGCCCTCACTGTCAACCAAGCAAAAAGCCTGACCTCCTAAACCCAGCCTCTGTCATTACTCAACATCGTATCAACTTTAACATCTCAGGCCCAGCTTTCTGAAGATCCGTCTCCTTACCACTTGCATTTCCAGCCACCTTTGGGCACGGTGAGCAGTGGGGGGTCCAGGCAGTATGTATGGTAGCTAATGTCACAGTCATCACAGAGCAGCAGGCGTGAGGGGTCAGAGGCCTGGCCACACACCTCACACACAATACACTCCACGCACCGCCAGCCCTTCAGAAGCATCACCTTGGTGATCTGGTATAGAAGATGGGAATTGCTCAGGGTGCCATAGAGAGGAGAGGGCAGAACTTCTCAGGGGAGGGTGCGACTTATATGGATGGGGCTGGAGGAAACCCAATGCACAGATTAGACCTCCATTTTAAACACATGGAGGTTTATGCAGAGCACCCTCACCCCCAAAACAGCAGCTCTGAATTTAGGCTTCCAAGGATCTCTGCTGATCAAAGAACAGCCTCACCCGGCCACTACTCATTACTAGACTGGAATGGTAATCTTTCACCAGCCAACTGCCCAAAATTTAAGATCATGGATATAATTACGTTTACTTCTCTACAATTTTTCTGGAATATTTAGAACCTGCTACTGCTACAAGTTAATGAATGTTAGCAGTGATCAACTTATGAATTAATGTTAATAAAAAAAAAACCCAAAATGGACTATCGTGCTTGGGTCAAGAACACTGCTTTCTCTTTGTGGACATATGCTTATGATTTTACATTTTATCTATAGACTATATCAAGTTTTCTCCTCGCAAAATTGGCCATCATTTACAAGATGGATTAAATTATACCAGAATCATGGCCCATCACAAAGAAACTATAGACAGCCATAACTTCCAAAGTACTTTTCCCCAAGATGAGTTTGATAATCACTGGTGACTGATAAGTAACTTTTATGACCAGTGGCTATCTTAAGAAGCACTGTGGCCAAGATAGTGGCCTACAGTAAGAAATAACTGACCCCATCCCCCAGCCCACACCTCTTGTGCCCTGAACTTACCTTGCTGTTAACACAGTAAGGGTGATAGCACTGAGAGCACTGGGAACAGGCAAGGAGATGGCCCTCTGCTCCCCGGCCAAAGCTGCCACATACCACACACATGTCCTGGGGAAACACGCAGAAACCCAAATGTCTAGGTAGGTCTCTTCATTCCACTTACTCCTGGCCAAATGACTGCCACACTAATGTGAGAGTCAGCAAGTCAGGGAATCAAAACCTCATTCCACAGCATTAGAACACAATAAGCAACCACAAGACCCTACTTTTCCTCCTATTCATCCCACAGGAACTACTTCTTCCTAGGATGCCTTGCTCACCTGATCAGGCAACTTGAATTCATATACCCTGACACAAGTAAAGGTAAGGAGTAATGAAAGTAAGATAAGACAGGGGGTAGACAAAGACTGGTCAGGACGAAGGAGTAACATATGTCACAAAATTCCACCAGCTTCAAGATTATTCAGGTGAATATACATAGCCTCCAAGACTATAAGCTCCAATCATGCAAAGACCATCTGCCTTTTTCACTAGTCTAGCACTAGTAGTTCCTAGCTCAGTGCCAGGCTCAGAAGAGACACTCAAGAAAAATTTTGACGGATGGACAAATGACCAATGTGACTCTGATTCACTGTCTATTTTCTCATTAAGTGTGTATCCCCAGAAGTAGGTCCCTGATTTTCCCCACTGCCCCTACCACCAAAATACACACATCCAATGTTCAGTGTGCCAGGGCTCACTGCTGAGGATGGGACTACACCAGTCAAGTATGGTACCTGCATTAGGACAAATTTGTCTGTATTGGAGAAGAGAACCACGGTATTTTGCATGGTGTCATCATCTTCTTCTTCTTCTTCCTTGCTGGGAGAGCTATCGATATCAGCAACCTTATAGGCAGAGAGTTGTGGTAAGTGAGCCAGATAAATCTGCCCCAACCAAGCTGCTTTCCTCTTTGGTGCTGGGGGACGAAGGTGTGAACCCCTGGCTAAGATTAAGATCAGAAGCCAGGACTCCGAGGCAGAGGAATATCCCAGCTCCCAAACTAGGCCTCAGTCCGATGGCAGAGATTTCAGAGAAGCCTGGGGCCAAGTGGGTAGAAGGAGCACAGACAGCTGGACAGGCCCTAGGCTAGCAGGTAGGTAGACAACAGTGCAGGGACTGGCAGGATTTATAGAGTGTTTAATTTCAAAGGGGTCATCTGAAGCATGTTTTGGGGGATGGGAGGCCTCTCCTTACTACCAGAGTCTCAATGGAAGAAGCAGTTGATTTTAGTCGGGCCCGTCCTCTCCCACGTCCTCCGTGTGCTCCTCCGCGTGGCCGGCGTCTTCCTGGGAAACTACTGCTGCGTCCCTGAGTGAGAGAAAGGGACAATTACCAGAGCAAGTCTAGGGCTAGCGTGTTGGGCCCACAGGCTCAGAAGAATAGAGACAAATGGACAAAGTATGATGGCTGACAAAGCCCAGGAGGGCTAGTCAGGGCAAGGAAAAAAGCCAAGCTCCAGATACTAACGGATAGCTAGTTCTGGCCCATATGAACTCCCCTCTTGCCAGAATAAAGAGTAGCCAGCGGGGTACCATTAAAAAAAAAAAAAAAAAATACTGCCTTAAAGGCTGAGAAACCTGAGTTTTTAGTCTCAATTCTATTACTGAGTAGTTGCAAACCTAAACAAGTTACTTTCCCCCTCCAAGCATCAGTATTCTCCTTAATAAAAAGGCTGCACTAAAGGATCTTAGAGTCTAGGATTCAAGAAGCCAGGTGGGAAGTTATCATGACACAGGGCTGTACCTCTGGATGATGGCATGGATAGCCTCTCACCTGCTTAATGCGGGAACAGGCGGGGGAACTGCGCCGCCTCCCCTTGTCCCCCTCGGCTTTGCCTCCACTGACAGTTGTCCCAGCTTCACACAATAGCGAGTCATCAGTCTCTGGCAGCGAGTCGGTACAGAGCCGCAAGGAGCCCTCATCTCGGGCTGGGCTAACGTCTGTAGACACCCCCAGCTCCATGGACAAGGAGCCACCCCCCTCAGGGTCAGGAGAGCCCAGCAGGGGCTCTGAGCCAGGAAAACTAGCACTGGCATCACCCTGGCTTAGATTGGAGATCTCATTAACGATGTCGGATTTGATGAGAGCAGGTGGGGTGGGGGCCACTGGCGCACGTGGTTCCTCCTGCATCTCACAGGGTGAGCCCTGCCCTGCCTGTTTGCATTCTGGGCCATAGACCTCCATAGGGGTCACAGGGGCCAGCTCCTCAGGGTCCAGGAGCACAGGGGAACCCTTAAGTTCACAAGCCATTGAACTGCCAGGGGTCTGTCCAGCTTCTGGCTGTGAACCAGGAGTGTCAGTCCCATCAAGAGGGGCTGTGTCTTCCCCCAGGCCAGAGAAGTCATCCAGTGCTGGGGCAGGGCTAGGTGCAGGACAGGAAAGGTCTCCCATGGAGGAGGGGAGAGGACTGGTAGGGCTGGGCTCCAGGGCTGGGCACTCGGGTTCTAGAACTTTTTCAGTCTCCATCTCATGAGGCTCAGCCTCATCTGAGACCTCTGCTGTCTTCTCCATGGGACTGAGTGGGGAGGGGACGGACAGAGGCAGAGCAGGAGGGGAGCCCTGGGAAGGAGGGGAGTTTTGGGGAGGCTGGGAAGGCTGAAGGAATAGAGAACACTGAGGGGGAAGAGGCTCCATCAGGATGGGAGAGGCTGGTCCCACTGGGGAGCCTGGAGATGGGGGAAGGATCATAGGGGGTACAGGTTCAGGGTCAGTGCAATTTGCTTCTGGTGGAGGGCTGATGGGTGTCTCTAGGATGGGGGCAGCCAATGGTGACTCAGGGTCACTGTCCCCTTTGGCAGCAAAGGCGTACTCTAACTCCCCTAAAGGAGACAGGGCTGGTGGGGCCACAGCTGTGATAATGGGTGAGAGTGGAGGAGGAAGAGGATCTAGACGGAGAGAGAAAAAAGAAGGTTCTTAGATTAAATGTACCATAAAGAGTAAGACTATTCCAGAGAAAGGGGGCAGTAACAACCCCTTACCTGATGGCATCAGTTGAGGTGACAAAGATGGCTCCCCAGATGGGGACATGGGCAGATCCTCAGGCAGAGGGGATAGAGGTGGCTCCCCAGGCTCAGACAGGGCCGGCTCTCTAAGCAAAGGGGACAAGGATGGCTCCCTAGGTGGGGGTAACAGGGGCAACTCCTCAGGTGCAGGGCACAAGCCTGGCTCCTCAGGGGGCTCCACAGGGTTGGGGGACAGGTGAGATTCTTCAGGCTTGGGGGACAAATGTGGCTCTTCAGCTACAGGGGACAGGCACGGTTCCTCAGGTACAGGGGACAGGCGCGGCTCCTCAGGCCGGGGGGATAGGCGCAGCTCCTCAGGCGCGGGGGACAGGCGTGGCTCCTCAGGCACTGGGAAAAGGCGCGGCTCCTCAGGCGCAGGCAACAGGCGCGGCTCCTCAGACGCGGGGGACAGGCGTGGCTCCTCAGGCGCGGGGGACAGGAGCGGCTCCTGAGGCGCGGGGGACAGGAGCGGCTCCTCAGGTGCGGGGGACAGGAGCGGCTCCTGAGGCGTGGGGGACAGGAGCGGCTCCTCAGTTGTGGGGGACAGGTGCAGCTCCTGAGGCGTGGGGGACAGGCATGGCTCCTCAGGCCGGTGACAGAACTGCAGCTCCTCAGGCTGAGGGCAGAACTGTGACTCCTCAGGTCGGGAGCAGAGACATGGCTCCTCAGGCAGTGGTGACAGGGGTGACTCTTCCAGCGGCAGGGACGTGAGCAAGTTCTCCGGTGATGGGGAAGCAGGTAAGTCTTCAGGTGGCAGGGATGTAGGTGAGTCCTCAGGTGGTGGGGACAAACGGGAAGCCTCAGGTGGAGGAGATGTAGGAGACTCCTCAGGTGGTGGGGACAGGGGAGACTCCTCAGGTGATGGAGATAGGCGTGACACTTCAGGCAGGGGAGACAGGCGTGACACCTCAGGTGGGGGGGACATAGGTGAGTCTTCAGGTGGTGGGGACATAGGTGAGTCCTCAGGCAGTGGAAACAGGCATGATGCTTCAGGTGGTGGGGAGAGAGGAGACTCCTCAGGTGGAGGGGACAGGGGAGACTCTTCAAATGGCGGGAACAGACGAGATGCCTCAGGTGGTGGTGACATAGGTGACTCTTCAGGTGGAGGAGACATGGGTGACTCCTCAGGTGGTGGAGACAGACGAGATGCTTCAGGTGGCGGGGAAGTGGGCAATTCCTCAGGTGGGGGGGACAGAGGAGACTCCTCAAACGGTGGGGACAGGGGTGATGCTTCAGGTGGTGGGGACAGGGGTGTCTCAACTGAGGGGGATGGAGGAGACGCCTCTGGTGGAGAGAAAGGTGACTCTTCAAGTGGAGAAAACGGTAATGATTCAGGTGGGGGAGACAGGGGAGACTCCTCAGGTGGTGGAGAGAGGGGTGATTCCTCAGGCGGTGGGGACAGGCGCGATGCCTCAGGCGGTGGGGATGTGGGTGACTCCTCAGGTGGTGGGGATAGGGGCGACTCCTCAGGTAGGGGCAGCAGTGGCATCTCCTCATTTAGGGGGGCCTCCAACTGGGGCTCAGGTTGGGCCCCTGTTCTCCCTGCAGACATAACACACTGTGTTCCTACCTAGCTCAGCTCTACTCCACAGAAAATGTAGGGTCTTGGGCAAAGTAGGAACTGTCCATTGCCACAGAATAGAAAGGGATTAATTTCAGGGACCCTTAAACCCTACTCACCTAGTGGTGTGGCTTCACATTGCAAGGGCCCCGGTTCCTTGGATTGCATAGAGGTCACATGCCCACCCTTTGGCTGCCCTTGGCGTGCAACGTTCAGAGCATCAGGCTCATCAGTGGGGGTATCACCAGGCTCTGGGGGTGAGAATCTGCAGAGGGTACAGGGGAGCAGGCACTGTGACTCTTAACCAGCTATCAACTCCTAGGAGCACACTGGTGCGAGGCATGAATGTTATGGATTGCACACCCACCTTAGGCTCTCCTCTAACGTCCACCTGGTTAACATGGCTCCTGCCAAGCTCAGTACTTCCAACCCCCTTCCCAGTCTCATCCAGTCCATACCCTTACCTGCTACAGACAGGGGGATGCTGCTCAGCAACAGGACCGATGGGCTGGCCTCCCTGGGCTTTGTGACAGCGGTGACAGAGCGAGTAGTTCTCAAACCATTCCGAGTTGGGATTCAGCTCTGCTGAGCCTGCCCCACAGGCCCGGCATACCCGGCATGCCTAGGGGAAGGAAGAAGGCAAAACAGACATTGGTCGGCCAGCAGAGACTAGAGGGGAGCAGAGGACTTGTCACAGCAGAGAACTCCGGGGATGTTGTAGGAGGCAAAACAGGGAGAAGGCAGAATCAAGGGATATTCACCTTACACTTCCAAGAGTGAGCAGGCAGTTCCTCCATCGGTGGTTTTAGGCAGAAGGTATGGTATCCTTTGTCACATGTCTCACAGACCAGCATCTTAGAGTCATTCCCAGGTTTCCTGCAGGAGCACAGGGCCCATGACAGGGTCCTCCCTATGCTCCTTTTCAACCTTAACCGGTGCTTCACCTAAGGCTTCCTTCCTCCCCTCCCATTCTTACCTGCAGGCTTGGCACACTTTGCATTCGGGGCACTGCCAGCCGGCACGCTTGCGGGCAGTCAGAGCAGTGTCCAGGCAAGCCCCATGATAGTGATGCCCACAGCTGGTACAGAAGAACAGGTCACACAACTCCCCGGGCCCCTCACATACTGCACAACGAGCCTCCTCTGCAGTGGGTAGAGACAGAGAGCACACAGGTCAGTTATGGTTTCTTTGCAAGTCTCAGCAGTGCTGTATAGATAACAGGTATTCCACGGACACAGAATGAACAAATAACAAGCAGTTACTAAATGCCTGCCTAATACATACCAGACACTGTCTAGGCACTGCAGATACAGTGCAAAACAAGACAGGCAAAGCCCCCACACTCACAAAGTTCACACCTATTTTAATAGGGCAGACTGACAATAAATAATTACAGACTTTGACGAGTGCATCGCAGAGTGCGAGAAACCAAGGCTCCCTTGGACTCCCATTTCCCCTGTATCCAAAGGGCAGGGTTTCTCACCCAGATGTGTGGCCCCCTCACTGTGCTCTGGGCATAGCAGCTGCAGTGTCTTCATGGATAAGAAGGAACCGCTGGCAGTCGCGCAGGGGAAGTGGTAAAGCCGTGGACATCCAGGTGAGCGGCAAGGAATGGAGGCACCGAGCCTGGTGCAGTGGGAGCAGCGCTGTCAGGGTGGAGACAAACCCTTAGTGCCAGCCAGCAATGCTTCAGGCACCAGCTCTGCCCCAGTCTGTCCACTGCCTGCCTCCATCCTATCCTGACTCTCCAAAGTCCACCACCTCTGCCTATCCTCTACAAGCCCAGCCCTGCCCTTTGCCTATGCAATCCCCTTGCTCCAGTCCCACCTGGGAGATCCCTGAGAAGATGGCCTTGTCCACACCACATAGTTCTGGGCCCTCCTGCCCCCACACGCCTGCCGACCATGCAGCACACCAATGGTGAGCCCAACAGGGCCCTGTGCAGGTGGGAAGAAGTAAACAGAAAAGTTAACAAAAAGGTGGTCGCTGCCTAGCCCCTACCCTCTTTCCTGCCCAAGGCAGTTACCCCACTTCCCCTCACTTACCTCCAGGTTCTCCTAGATGAGCAGGTGTCAGGCCCTCAGGGAAACCAATCTGTGACAGGTCTTCACTGGGTAGCACTGGTTCACTGGGCACTGGGTCCCCCCCAGGGGACACCACAGGACACCGGGGCCAGTCAAATGGCAACTCAAAGCGCCGTAGCTCCCGCTGCCCATGAAGACTGGGCTCCCCGCAGTTACAGAGAGCACAACGCCGCACTGGACCCCGACTGTGGACACATGAGCATCAGCACCATACCTGGCCCCTGCCAAAGGCAGCCCTGACAACCACATAATTTGGCATGCCAATGCTTCTAAATTACTCGTGTCCCTAAATTCTCCTCCTTAAAAGCCCCATGTTCTCAAATCAAATCCTCAAATGCCCTATATGCTCATTTTCCCCAAACTAGTTACCTGCAGTCCTGGGAAGGCTCCTGAAGCCTGGGATCCCCAGAAGTGGGGACAGAGACCACCCCCACATGTGAGTTGGGAAGGTCTGGCTCAGCGGCGCCTGACTCCTCAGAGGCTGCAGGTCCATCAGCTGAATGAACAGAGCAGCACACATCAGCCATCATTCCTTATTTAATATGAGTACACTCACCAGACCCGTGAGATTATCCAAAACCCTTGGTGGATCACAGTGATAGCATTTTGACTTTTGTCCCAAAGAACAAAGTCCTTCAATTATCTATTAGATAGACTTAGCTCATGCCCTTGTTCCAGGACCAGAAATTAAGGTTTCTAGGAGCAGAAAGCTGCCAGCAAACCCAAAATTTCCCCTACTCACCTGCCGGTTCTGAATCTTTATCCTCACCAGACGGCTTCTGGCTGTCCATCCCTCTCTCCGACTGGGCAGGGCCCTCTCGGGGAGACCTGTCAGTGCCAAAAGAGATATCTATATGTTTAATAAGTCTCCCCACTAAGTACTTTTCCTAGGATCCCAGAAGAAAGACAACTAATGGTACCCAGACCCTGCAGACATCAGAGTAAAGCCATACCTACAATCTCCTGTACTAATGACAAGGAAAGTCATTCTCCTTGACCCTTATCCTACTGCCCATTTCCTCCCCAGATAAATACACAACCTCCTCTCCCATTCTGGTTTCTCAGGGGATCCACTCCCCTTTCCCACCTCCAGCCTCCTCTGCAGAAGTTCCCTGGGCATTAATAGCATCTAAGCAGAAGCATATCCTATCTACATCTACTGCTGCCCTTTGCTGCATCTCTGAGTTCCTGCCTTCCAGTGGGCCCTGTTTTCTGGTCTTCTTCCTCAAGTCTCAAGTCAGCTACCATCCTAGGAGCCTAACAATGCTAAGCCAGGGGTAGTCATAACCCAAGAAATATGAGCCCAGCCCAAATTCCTCTCCCTGAGACAGAGTCTGGGGTCATACAGGAGGTAGAACACACTATTGGAACCAAAGCCCAGCTATAGGTGGATCTCCTCCACCTCCACTGTTTCAACCAGGACATCCTAATCACAACAGAGGAAATTCCCCAATTTTCAATCATTGCCCACCCAAATCCACCTCAGGCCCACCCCCAACCTCCTTCCAGTCCCTGCCCTGACTGAACTCAGGGTCTCACCTACCCTATACGCCTCAGGTTGTTGCCCTTAGCAACGCCAACTGCCCTTCCTCCTCAGATGTCCCCAGTAGTTAACAGAAGTGGGCCTTAAGAGTTACTGAGCATGTGTAACCAGGCCTATGGCTAGGCATGCTGGGAGTTGTAGTCTCAGGAAGCACAGTGCCACTAAGAGGAGTTCTAAACCAGGCAGGACACAGCAAAGCAGAGTAGCTTCCTTCCTTTTCTGTCAAGCAGGGTTTCCACACACTCTATGTGTGAGGTGGGGAGTGGGGGGAAGGGTAACGGTCCCCTCTTCTAAGATATGACTTCTGTACCAGAGCCAAATGAAACATACTAAAGTTATACCTAAGAAGGTGAGACTCACACCTTTGGGTCTAGTTTCTTAGACCTAAGGGAACTAAGCATAGTACAAAAAAGAGAGGCATATAGAATAATAAGACTACCAGAGGTGGGGAGCAGGAAAAGGATCCTACAAAGAAAAATGAAGCAAGGGACAGGTGTCAACAGCTTTTAGCAAGAAGGGCAGGGGCTTAAGCAGAGAAAAACCGTATCTAATGTTCCCAAAGAGGGGGTGGGGGAGGGATCCCTAAAATAGAACCCTAAGTAAAAGTTTGAGAAATTTGTCTGTCACCTTTTCTGTTCCTCTTGTTTAATCAGAGAGACCACATTTACCTTAGGACAACCCCTCTCCCCAAACTGGAAGGAAAATACCCGAGTCCACCCCTTGGGGTTGAGTGACTTGGGCAAATGAGACAAGGAGAACCCTCAAAGGTGCCCAAGATCAGGAAATCAATTGCCTAAAACCACAGTATTATTCCTCCTGAACTCAGACTCCATTTCCAAAGATTGGCAGTGCCCTTCCTGAGACATGTCACAGGAAAGGAAATTATTTTCCTTTATTCCTCTCAGAGTCTACTAGATAGGGAAAGTAAAGCATCCATCCCCAGATTATTTCTTTCCCAAACCTGCCATACCTGAAAGCAAAGCAGGGTGGGCATCTGGCCGGCCCATAGGAAAGTGCTCTAGAACTTCAAGAAGCCATTAGAAACCACCTATGGGAAGTGGGAGCTGGAGGTCAGGGCACCAGCCAGACCCTTCTTCCTAGTCAGTCATTCAAGGCCTGACCATACCTATGAGATCCAAAGGAGCTTCAAGTTTCCTAAATGTTTGCATCTTACTGTATCTTACCATCATTGTCCCCAGAGATTCTCCACCCACTTCGCTCTCAAAGTCGAGGCCAAAGGAATCACAAACAGAAAGAAATAAAAAGCAACAGTGATAATACAGTGGGTGGGAGGAGGACCGCCTCACACAAGGCCAGAGGGACAAATTCCTCTGCCCTCCTCCGAGTGCAGCCCTCTCAGACTGGTAAGTCTGGCCCTGCCCAGGAAGGTACAGAAACCACCTTCAGCCAGCCTGGGAAGACAGAGTACAAACATCCTCCAAAGTCAGAGCCCTGCTGTGCCTATGGAAGATGAAAGATCAAGAAGCAAGGAGCAGAGTATTCTCCAAGCTGTACCAAAAACAATCTAGGGATACCCTCAAGAAGCCTGAGCCCTCAGCCCTTATTTCCCCTCCCCTGAAGTCTAGCACCTTGCACCTCAATGCTGAGTCCTACAGTTATCAGGCCCCTGAACAGAGCTAAACAAATAAAGACAACAGGTTCCCCCTACTCCATCACTCACAGCCAGAAACCACACACACACACAAACACACCAGGGTACACCAGGGGAAAAGACCTCAGCTGGGCTAGGTAGGGTCTAGCCAGGCTTCCTCTGAGGAACTATAGATCCCAGAGAGCAAGTACAGATCTAGGGAGTAAAACTGTGCTGGTTCTACCTAGTCCTAGGCCTAAGAAGCGCAAAGCAGCAAGGAAGAAGGCAGGGACTTATCTCAATCTACTCTCCTCCCTGTCTCCATCCCAGACCAATAGTTTTTAACTCCTTATCCCAGCCAAGGGGGAAATGGAGGCCCCGGAGAGGTGAAAGGCTGAAGTAGGCCCTTGAGTGAACAGCGCTTCAGCAGGACTCAGGACTTCCTGGTTCCCAGACTGAGAATCAAACCACACCTCTCTCCACCCCCATTTTGGGTCAGCCTTTCAGGAAGGATCCAAATGGCAACACTGGCCCTGTAGACCCTCTGGACTGTCCCTGAGTCATCCTGGGGTCGGCCACAGCTAACAAGAAGTCCCTCCCAAGGAAACTGTTTGAGGACAGAGAATAAGAGGAGCCCTCCATAGAAGGCAGGGGCAAAGAGCACGGGTGACAGCTCACCTCACTCCACCATCCTGTGCCACCTCTTACCTCGAAGTTACTACCCATAAATCTCTCAAGGGCAAAGCCTCTATTCTCCCCCTTTCCAAGACCAGGCTCAAAGAGATTGAGTGTGTGTATGTTGGAGCGGGTGGAGTGAGGGAGCAAAATGCACCAGCCAAATCCCTGCTGGGCAGCATGACAGGTGTGAGAGGGGCTGTCCCAGCCCAGGGTCCAGAGGCGTGAGGCTCATGCTGCACCCTTCATGCATGAACATACACACCCCTTTTCCCCAACACCTCTTCCTAGCGCTGGAAACACTGGCTTCCAGCAGAAACAGCTCTAGTCAGGTCATTTCCCCTCCAAAGAGGTACAGGCCACCCTACTGCGCACCTGGGACAGGATCTGAGGACCAGTACACATTCTCTGGTCAGAAAAGGCCTAGGGAGGTCTGGGAGGGGCTTGCAGGATCGGGGGCTCATGGGCAGCCAGCTTTCCACATCAGCTCCGGAGAAAGCGGGAGACAAAAGCCATTTTTTCGCAGCCCACATTCGCAGGGAGCAAATCTCAACAGCCTCCTCTATAATCCCCTGGAGATTATGTCCATTCTGAGAGGACGGGAGGCAAAGCAGGTTAAGACAGCACTAGGCCTTGCTGGGGTCACTTTGCCAAGAGGACTAGCTTCTAGTTGAACAGCAGGGCCAGAACTGCCCCCGGCCCCGCCTCATTCTTGCCCCAGTCACCCCCTTCATCACGCTAGTTAGTTTCCACACACTCTTCGCTTTGCCCAGTGAAAGAAGGCCTGTGAGGGATCCGGGGTTGCTTGAGTTTCCCAGGGACTGCTTTGGGTGCCCGGCTGGGTAGGGCAGCCTTAAAGTCCAACCTGGCAGTAAGTCCGACCTGGCAGTGGTGCCCTCCCCCCATCCCAAGTTGTTCTGTTCCCCAGGCCCACAAGAAACCCTGGGGGAGAAGCAGCAACCTTGGATTGGTGCTGGAATCAGGGCCTGGGTCCTAGTTTAGTCGAGCTCCCCCCAACACAAAAATAAACAGGCAAAGAGGCGATCTGGCCAGGTTCCCAAACTCCGGTGGTTCCCTGAACCCCCAGTCTTTAAAGAGGCACACCCCAAGACACCAGTCCTCAGTTCTGCCCTGGCGACTGGCTCCGGTTCCCTTGACAGACCCTGCCAACGGAACCCTCACCAGTGCTGGCACCCCCTTCTCCAACCTAAGGGCCAGCTCCGGCCAAGACAGTCCATCTGGCTGCGCCCCCAGTCCAACCCTTTCTGGGCCTTGGCCGGGCGGAGTTCACTCACCTCTTCACAGGGCGATCCAGAAATCCTCATCCGAGAACATGGCCAGAGCCCGGGCCGCTCCCCGACCTCCAACCGCCAGAGCGTTCACAGCCGCCCCCCGCACGGGGGGGCCTACGGGGGCCAAGAACGGTAAATCCAGGTCGGAGTGGCCACCCTCCCACCCCCCCAAAAAAAGCAAGAAGCCAAAGGAGGGTTCTCTGTCTTAGGTTCCAGCAGTTTAGGTTTCCATGGACAGCCCCAGGGCGGCGAATCCCGAGTGGACACAAAGAGAGCACCGGTGGCTTTGATCTTGGGCGAGCAACCTCCGCATCCGCGTCGCGGGGCGGCCTCTCAGTCCCAGGGCCCGGCCAGCGCCCCGGCTGCCCGCGCCGGGCTCGGGCAGAACGTCGAGGCTCTCCAGATGGAACGTCGAGGCGCCTCCCCAGCAGCCCGGAAGGAATGCCGCGCCGCCCCGCGCCGGGCCCGGATGGAACGTGAGACCCTCACAGGAGCGCCGAGCACCTCTCCCCGCCCGGGCCGGCGCCCCGGGGCCGCGCGAGCTAAGGCGACACGGAGCCGGCGGGGCCGCGGGGCTGAATCTGACACACACCCAGCGCCGGGTTCCTCGATTCCGAGCGCTCGCCCTTGGCGGCTTCGAGTCCCCCACCTTCTGCTCCCCCCGGGGAAGGGAGGAGGGTAGGTGGGCGAGGAAGAGGAAGGGGCGGGCGGTGCGAGCCCTCTGCCCGCTCCCCGCCGGCCGCTCCAGGCCCTGCGCTCGCCTCCCTTCCCCTTCTAGCTTCAGGAGCTGCCCCGCCCCCGGCCTGGCCGGCTCTGATCGGCGGCACCTCCTCGACCCCCAGCTGGCTATGATCGCGGGGGGCCTAGAGGTACATGGCCCAACCCCGGCTCCCGGCGCCTGGGGGTCAGGAAACTGAGCGGAAAGTGGGGAACGAGGCAGCCATTTGCAACCGGAGAGGAAAGTAGTGCAGCGCGGCGCCGCTACGCCTCCCCCCCCTCCGCCTCCTGTTCGGCCGGTAGGGTGGTTCCTGCGAAGGGGCTATTTCCTGGCCCGGGATCTCGGCAGCGGTCGTGGAGATTCGTGAAGACTCCGGCGCGAGATTCTGGGGGAGCCTTTTACCTGGGGAACCCTACTCGAGAAGGGGAGAAAGGAGAAGACGCGGCCCTATTTTGTGTTGGAGCGGAGCGGCGGAGGGATACGGCCCTCTCGGACGAAAGGCTGTGACTCTGCAGTTCTACGCACACGCTCCAGAATCCCTCCGCCACGAGTTAACCCCGACTGCGCCGGGCCGGCCGCTTTGCAGACACGTGGGAATGAAGCCCCCCTCCTCTCCGCGCTGGCCTTGGAACTGCCTCCTTTACTGCCCAGGCTGTTAAACTAGGACTCCTGCCACTTCCTAATTCCGTTTCCTTGGAGTCATCGGTCCCTGAAACTCCAACTCCTGTGCCTTATCCAGGGGCTATCTTTCCCGGGAGGGGGATGGAAGAAGAGCCAGGAGATTGGCCGCTGCTCTGCATCCTGGGAACTGGAGTCCACAAATGGAGAAAGTGAGGCACGGAGCCTGGTGCTGCAAAGGGTGGGTTCTTGCCACGTTCGGGGGCGCGAAGAAAGCCGGAACGAGTTCATAGTCGTTCCTTCTGGCTTCCAAACCCCCTTGTGAGAGGAAGAAGGACTGTCAGTGGCTCCACAAGTCACCACATACACCGCCCCATCAAAATATGAATGTAGAGCTTCCCTTTTCTGGAAGCCACCCCCCCCCC